>NW_022060080.1:975005-1133203 GCF_007399415.2 Gopherus evgoodei | reverse complement strand
GCCTGAAGAAATGTCCTGTATATTCTGGGGTGTCATAAGTCCTGGCCCTAGGGCATAGTGGGTTGTGTGCGTGGGCCAGGGCACCTCCCCCTGACCAATACCCCCAGGGCCCCTGCCAAGGCATGTCCCTGCGCCCCCACTGGATGCATGTGCCAGGGCACATCCTCACACCCCCTCCTTCATGCATGTGCCAGGGCACATCCCTGCGAACTCCCCAGTGGGCGTGTGCCCGTGCACAGCTGAGTGCACCCCCCCAGTGCCCCTCACCGTGCTGAGCTTGCTGGAGGTGAGCAGGATGCGCCGCTCGTACAGCATGCTCCCGTACAGCTGCAGCATGTTGGGCACATCCACGGCCACCACAAACTCCGTCAGGTTCCGCTGCGGGCAGAGGCCGGGGCAGAAGTTAGAGGTGCCGGGCTACCCCCTCTTCCCCTTCTTCCCATCTCCCCCTCTGTCCTTCCTGACGCAGTGCACTCCCCACTTCAACACAATGCATGCCCCTCCCCCTCCTGCAGTGCCTTGTGCTCTCCCCTCCCCCACTCTGCAGTGTGCTCCACTTTTCCCCTCCCCCACTGCAGCACAGTGAGGAGCCGCTCCCCTTCCTGCAGCGCTGTGCACTCTCCCTGTCCTGCAGTGTAGTGTGCTCTGCCAGTCCCCCATTCTGCAGTGCAGTGAGCTCTCCCCCTCCTGCAGCGCAGTGCACTCTCCCCCTCCTGCAGTGTAGTGTGCTTTGCCACTCCCCCCATTCTGCAGTGCAGTGAGCTCTCCCCCTCCTGCAGCGCAGTGCACTCTCCCCCTCCTGCAGTGTAGTGTGCTCTGCTACTGCCCCCATTCTGCAGTGCACTGAGCTCTCCTCCTCCTGCAAAGCAGTGAGCTCTCCCCCTCCTGCAGTGCATTGCGCTCTCCCCTTCCTGCAGTGTAGTGTGCTCTGCCACTCCCCCCATTCTGCAGTGCAGTGAGCTCTCCCCCTCCTGCAGCGCAGTGCGCTCTCCCCTTCCTGAAGTGTAGTGTGCTCTGCTACTGCCCCCATTCTGCAGTGCAATGAGCTCTCCTCCTCCTGCAAAGCAGTGAGCTCTCCCCCTCCTGCAGTGCAGTGAGCTCTCCCCTTCCTGCAGCACAGTGCACTCTCCCCCTCCTGCAGTGCAGTGTGCTCTGCCACTCCCCCCATTCTGCAGTGCAGTGAGCTCTCCCATCCCCCCACTCTGCAGCGCACTCCTCCTCCCCCTCCTGCAGGACAGTGTCCTCTCCCCTCTCCCTCCTGCAATGCAATGCACTCCAGCCCCTACTCTGCAGCATGCTGTGCTGTCCCCCTCGGCCCCCTGCCTATCCCACCCTGCCCCCGTGCAGTGTAATGCACCCCCTCCTCTCCCTGCACTGCTTGCATTCAGTCGCCCTGCAGTGTTCTCCCCCCACTGCCACTCAGTACCAGGGCACCTCCCCATTCCACTGCCTCTGCTCTTCACACCCCTGAATCAGCCCCCAAACCTGCCCGTCCCGGGAGGGGGTGCAGGGACTTACGCTCTCCGGGATGGTAGGCAGGCTGCCGAGGTCCGGGGCAATGAAGTAGGAGGGCTGTAATGGAGAAGGGGGGTGGCATTAGCACGGCCCCTGCCACCAGGGGGCACCGTGCTGCAGAGTTAGTGCTGTTCACCCAAGCCACACAGGGTTAATCATCATTAAGCTTGTAATTAGTTGGCGGCTGAGTTTGCTCCCCTGGTTAGAGAGGGGAGAAGATTCGGGGGTCCTCTTCTTCCAGGTGCACAGTTTGCCCGTCCTCCCCAGCTGCCCTCTAGTGCCACCAGTTAGGGGTGATCATACCGCCCGGTGGGGGGCGGGGGGGACCGCACACTGTCAGGGATCGCTCGGTTAGTCGGCACACTCCAGCTGGTTAAAATTGGGCGGAGTTTCCCGACTCACCGACTCGGTCCCGCCCGCCGGCTCCCGGCTCTGGTCTCTGTGTCGGCCATTCAGAAAGCTGCCGGTGCTTATTCTCAGTTTGTTCAACTTCTGGTCCTTGTGGGACAACAAGGGTATTAAAATATAGAGACGTGCGTGCGCACCATCAGCGGGACAACCATGCACCTTAGTGTGATGAGGGGGCTTGGTTGGTGGGGTCCGGAGAATTAAGAGATTTTAATGCCAAAATGCCATAAAACTTCCCCCAAATAATTCTCAGATCAGACCTTTTAGAGAAACAACCCATGAGAACATATTGGTCCATCTAGCTCAGTATCCTGTCTCCGACAGTGGCCAGAGATTCAGGGGGAGTGTACAAAACAGGACAAATTTGGAGAAATACACCCCCGTCATCCCCTCTTGATTTCTGGGAGTCAGATATAGGGTCGCCTCAAGCATGGGGTTACATCCCTGACCTTGGCTAATAGTCATCGATGGACCTAGGCTCCATGAACGTCTCTAGTTCTTTTTTTAAACCTAGTTATGCTCATGGCCATCCCAACATACCAAGGCAGTGAGTTCCACCGGTTAATTGTGTGTTGCAAAAAAAAAAAATACTTCCTCTTGCTTGAACTAAATCTGCTGCCTGTTCATTTCATCGCGTGACCCCTGGTTTTTGTATTGTGGGAAAAGCTAAATATCAGTTCTCCATTCACTTGTTTCCACACACGTATGCCTTATTTCCAGTCTGAACCTGGCGAGCCTCAACTCCCGGGCACTGGATCTTGTTAGCCCTTTTGCCCCTAGATTGAAGAGCCATGATTTTTCAATGGAAAATTGTGTTTTCGACTAAATGGATTCCCCCCCCACCGAACACATCTGCTTCCCCTGGAAAGTGTCACTATCTTGTCAAAATACCCCAATCTGAAATATTTTTGCCCCAAACCAAAATGTGTCAACTCAAAATGGCACCTTGGTGTCTCATGGGAGTTGTAGTTCGGGTGTCTCGTGTTACTGGTCTCCACTGTAGGAAGGACTCTGTGGCTTGACTACATCTCCCAGGATGCACCACAGCTGAGGACTCTTAGGTCACACCCCTAACCTTCACTACGAGGGGAGAAGGTGGTGCATCCTGGGAGATGTAGTCCAACCAAGGAGCTGGCCCATAGAGAATAGGTGCCTGCGCACGTCAACTACAACTCATGCAAGGCCCCTCAGCACTAGTTTGAATTGAAATATTTTGGTTTTTAGCCAAGAAGTCGAATATTTTCTGCAGAAAATTTGGTGGAAAAGCTAAAAATTTTGATTGGCAAAATTTTGCTAAGGGGGAAAGAAATCAGCAATTTACTTTCCAACTAGTTGTAAGTTTTACCCTGCTCCAAAGCTTAGTCAGACTGAAGGTGGGAATCCCAGAATCTGTGTGTTCAATTCCCACCTCTCCAGAGTCTGGCATGGGCCAGATCTCATCCCCCTAGTCTATATTGTCCCCCATGCACCAAGAAGCCCCAACACCGGCTCTGCATTAATTTCAGAATCTGGTTCAAAATCACGATCCTCCCTGCAGGTGCCTCTCTCTTCACAGCTCTGCGTCAATGCCACAGATGTAGGGCCCTACATTTCACAGCTTTGAAAAATGCATCATGGACTGTGAAATCTGGTCTCCCCCAAGAAATCTGGCTATTGTAGGGGGGTCGCGGTATTGCCACCCTTGCTTCTGCACTGCCTTCAGAACTGGGTGGCCTGAGTGAGGGCTGCTGGCCAGGAGCCCAGCTCTGAAGGCCGTGCCCCAACATCAGCAGCACAGAAGTGAGGGTGGCATGGTCACGTGGTGTGTTTGTGGGTGTCACTTTTGGGAGGGGGAAGGGCTGGTCTACGGGTTGGCGACCACCCAGGGCATTATGGTTGGGGATGGAGGGTCACTATACCCCCCTGTCCATGCACACACACACAGAGCCAGCCCAAGGTCCCTTTAACCCTTCAGCAATGGCCTGGAGCAGGGAGGGTTGGGCGTACCCCGGCTGGAGGCTCCAGTTACTAGTCCTGGCTGGGCTGGGGAAGGACCAGACTTCCTCTTCCCCTGCATGGAACATTCCCGGGGCCAGGTCAGACCCACTTACAGGACCATCCCCCCCATCGACTGTAGGAAGCTCTGCAGCTGCTGGCTGGGAGCACAGCTCTGAAGGTAGCACCTCTCCCAGCAGCAGTGCAGAAGTGAAGGTGGCAACCCCCTACAATAGCCTTGCGACCCCCCCACAACCACTTCTGGGTCGGGACCCCCACGGTTTCAACACCACAAAATTACAGATTTACATATCAGAAACCGTGACATTCATGATTTTTTTAATCCTACGACCGTGAAATTTACCAAAATGGATGGTGAATTTGGTAGCGCCCTGTACAGATGGATCATGGACCGGGAGGGAAGGCAGTGCCCCCTGTGAGAAAGACTGAGCTGATACTTACAAATTCTAGGTTGACGGGGCTGTTCAGCTGGGGCACCGGGTGGCAATAGAGGGCAGAGAGGAGCTCGGTCAGTTCGTTCAGCTGATGGGGAGAGAGGAAAGATGAAACGGATCTGTCCAAATGGAGCTGGGGTCAAGGGAGTGACAAGATGATCAGGATGTAGCGAGACTGGGGGTGGAGGTAGCCACCGAAAAGGACCCAGGAGTCCTAGGCTCACCTGCTCCTTGGCTAAGTGGTCGGCAATGTTGTTGAGGATCTTGTAGAAAACTTCAAACCACGGCAGGTAACTGAGAAAATGGAGAAGCCGGGGGGCAGTTTATTGTCTGTGTTAGGGTAGCCACTAGGGGACCCATCCTGCCGGGTGCTGAACAGACTCCGAGTGAGAGAGAGTCTGTGCCCCGAAGAGCTCAGGGTCTGAACAGACAAAGGAAGGGTTGTTCCCCCTGAGGTACAGAGCGATGAAGTGACTGAGGAGCAGCTGCTTCTGGGGTGGGACACGGGAGCTGTTTATACAGGGATCCTTCACTCAGCGTTGAGATGCGGCTGCCTCTGGGGTGGGGCGCAGGGGCTGTTTATACAGGGATCCTTCGCCCGGTGCTGAGTGAAGAAGAACCCTAAATCCAGGGTTCCACTGGAATAGAAGCAATTGACGGAGCAGGAATTTGGCAGAACGGGGGGTTGATACATCGGCCGGGATCGTGGTTTTATATCTGCTCTGAAGCACAGCGCCTGCAGCAGCCTGGCGGCCCCTAGTGCACCTAACACTAACAGGGAGCCCCCACCCCACTCCCAGCTGCGCGGTGTGGTACCTGAGGATGCAGAGGCAGCTCCGGAAGCCCCCGGCCAGGCGGCAGAACCCGAAGCGCTGGTTCCCCTCCAGGTCGGTCAGGGCGAAGGTGAAGTTCTGCACCACGGAGCTCTCCTTTACCCTGCGGGGGCAAGGGGGCACCCGGTGAGACCGACGGGAGAGGAGGAAGCTAATGGCCGGCCCCAGCCCCCTGCCATCCCAGCCTGGGCCTGGGTTGGGAGCCAGGACTCCTAGGTTCTACACCCAGCTCGGGGAGGGGAGTCTAGTGGGTTAGAGAGGGGTTGGGAGCCAGGACTCCTGGGTTCTACCCCCAGCCCTGGGAGGGGAGTGAGGTCTAGTGGGTTAGAGAGGGGTTGGGAGCCAGGACTCCTGGGTTCTACCCCCAGCTCGGGGAGGGGAGTGGAGTGGAGTGGAGTGGAGTGGAGTCTAATGGGTTAGAGAGGGGTTGGGAGCCAGGACTCCTGGGTTCTGCCCCCAGCTCTGGGAGGGGAGTGAGGTCTAGTGGTTCGAATACCACTGCTGGGCCCAACTGTGGTGTATTGGGCTCACTGGGCCTGATCCTGCCAGGTGCTCAGCACCTTCCTCTCCCTTTCACCCTCCTCCTGAGCACAGGGTGAGGGAAGCTGGCCCTCAGCCCTTACTGCTTCCTGCATTAGACACCGCCCAGGGACGCCTATGGCCTGACCCGTGGCTACTTTCCCCTGCTGACAGCCATGAGCCACTGACCGCGGGGTGGAACGGCTGCTGTCCCCAGCCAGCAGGTGTAGACCAAGGGAAGTGAAAGCACCTGATCAGATTGGCCTGAATGCTGCAGGATCAAGATGCCTCCAGGCTCCACCACAGCTGCCCCTGGCCCCCACCAGCCCAGACTGGACAGGGGCAATTGGGTCTCATGCAGCATGGGACCGTGCCTTATAGACTGAAGAGATTTACTGGGCGGAGGAGACCCCAGGACAGATCTCCATGCCCCCATCCCCCGTGCACGTGCACAGACTGACGCGCAGCCGTGTACCTCTCTATGTCGAAGGGGAAGCAGAATTTGGGCAGCATCTGGATGGATTCCTGGAGAAGGCAAGGTGAAAATTACACATACCTGCCCTGAGTGCAGAGATCACAGAGACCCAGCACACCAGATGAGGGCGAAGGCAAGATTGTCTTTATTTCCTGTCTGCTCTTTCCCCCCGCCTGGAGGGAAAGACCCCCTAGGGCCAAAAAGCCCCATCAAACACCCCAGCCCTTGCAACAGATGAGAAGCCAGGGCTGAGCTGCGAGGGATTTAAGGGGGATTCTTATGACCCAGGCGGCTGGATGCAGACAGCCCCCGTGGTTCTCGCTGGTTTAATCCGCAAGACAGGCCCATGAGTCTGATCCGGGATGGGAGGGCAACATGGGTCTGTGGGTCTGAGCAAGGGGGCAGGGAGGGGAAGAGCGCAGGCTAGCTGGGCCCATGGGTGTGATCTCTTGGCAGGGGGGATACTGGGTTAGATGCACATTGGGCAGATTAAGCCCAGATCCATGGCGCCGGGCCCACACACCAGCCTGACCCCAACACACAGTGGGGTGAGCAGCTGATGCTCAACTGGCCTCCACTGGCACAGGGGAAACATGGTGCTTGGCAGAGGGTGCGCAGAAGCGAGGTGCAGACCTGGTCATCGAACTCCTCCGGGAACTGCCTCAGCACCTGGGGGTCTGTGGGGAAAACAGAGATAAAGCCGTGATGATACCCCTGCCCCCCAGGTCCCCAAGCCCCTGCCAATGCTCCCTGAGTCCCACAACCTCCCTGTCATAGGTTTTACCCCCACTCTGTTTATAACACTCCCTCACCAGTGGGGAGTAGGGAGAGGAAGTGACTTGTCCAAAGACAGTGTCAGAGCCAGGAATACTACCCAGGAGTCCTGGCTCCCCTGCTCTAACCACTAGACACCACTCCCCACCCAGAACCAGGAATAGAACCAGGGAGTCCTGGCTCCCCCGCTCTAACCACTAGACATCACTCCCCACCCAGAGCCAGGAATAGAACCAGGGAGTCCTGGCTCCCCCGCTCTAACCACTAGACCTTACTCCCCACCCAGAACCAGGAATAGAACCCAAGAGTCCTGGCTCCCTTGTTCTAATCACTAGACCCCACTCCCTACTCAGAGCCAGGAATAGAACCAAGGAGTCCTGGCTCTCAGCTCCCCCTGAACCCCAAACCATTTCATAAAGGCCACTGAGCAGCACCACTGGATGGTAATGACTTTAGGATACTACTAGAGAGGCCTGGCTTTGAACTTGTAACCCAGAGGGGAAATACCCTGTTATCCCATTCCCTGACCCCTAAGAGCTAGCCAGTCCCCCTGCCTAGGGAACAGATCAGAGTTGGCACCCCTAGATGAGAGCAGCTCCACATCCCATCCTTCCCCCACAGCCAACCAGTCCCACCAACTGAGAGCTGGATCAGAGCCTCCGAGAGGGGAAAGGTCCCGTATGCCATTCTCCAACCTCCTGGAGCCAGCCAGGCCTCCAGAACAGCACTCTGGAGGGGAAAGGCCCTGTATCTAGTGCGGCAGGGGGGCGGGATAGCAGGCTGGGTGGGCCCATGGGTCTGACTGGGGTCACAGGGGGGCAGGATACCAGGCTGAGTGGGCCCATGGGTCTAAGTGGGGTAACGGGGGCAGGATAGCAGGCTGGGTGGGCCCATGGGTCTGACTGGGGTACCAGGGGGGCGGGATACCAGGCTGGGTGGGCCCACGGGTCTGAGTGGGGTAATGGGGGCAGGATACCAGGCTGGGTGGGCCCATGGGTCTGACTGGGGTACCAGGGGGGCGGGATACCAGGCTGGGTGGGCCACAGGTCTGAGTGGGGTAATGGGGGCGGGATACCAGGCTGGGTGGGCCCACGGGTCTGAGTGGGGTAATGGGGGCGGGATACCAGGCTGGGTGGGCCACAGGTCTGAGTGGGGTAATGGGGGTGGGATACCAGGCTGGGTGGGCCCATGGGTCTGACTGGGGTAATGAGGTGGGAGGAGATACCAGGCTGGGTGGGCCCATGGGTCTGACTGAGGTAACCGGGTGGGTCCATGGGTCTGACTGGGGTCACAGAGGGGCAGGATACCAGGCTGGGTGGGCTCACAGGTCTGAGTGGGGTAACGGGGGCGGGATACCAGGCTGGGTGGGCCCATGGGTCTGACTGAGGTAACTGGGTGGGTCCATGGGTCTGACTGGGGTCACAGGGGGGCAGGATACCAGGCTGGGTGGGCTCACAGGTCTGAGTGGGGTAACGGGGGCGGGATACCAGGCTAGATGGGCCCATGGGTCTGGCTGGGGTAACGGGGGGTGGGGGGGATACCAGGCTGGGTGGGCCCATGGGTCTGACTAGGGTAATGGGATAGGGGGGATACCAGGCTGGGTGGGCCCATGGGTCTGACTGAGGTAACCGGGTGGGTCCATGGGTCTGACTGGGGTCACAGAGGGGCAGGATACCAGGCTGGGTGGGCTCACAGGTCTGAGTGGGGTAACGGGGGCGGGATACCAGGCTAGATGGGCCCATGGGTCTGGCTGGGGTACCAGGGGGGTGGCCCCACTGCTCGGAGCTGCTTGGGCCATGGGGGTCGGACACTGGAGGGGACTCAGTCCGGGAGAAGCCGCCCTGGCAGCCGGGGACCGTTTGGGTCCGAAGGTCCTAGGAGGCGAGTGATGCACACAGGTCCCCGGGGGAGCCGGGGGCTCGGGGGTGTCAGTCTCTGCACCTGGATTCTTTAGTGGACCGTACCCCACCCCCAGAGCAGCCTCCCACTGGGACAGCTCCCCCCCTCTCCCCAGCAGGTAGCACTCAGGAGCATGACTTCCCACTATCCCCATGCAGGGCAGGATGCCCCCCCACCCCTCCGCTGCTCCGCACCAGACACGGTAGCTGCCTCCACCTCCCGCCTCGCCACTTCCTGTGGCTGCTGAGAGCGGCCCAGACGGAAGGGCCCTTTGGCTCTGCGTGGGTGTGGGGGGCGCACCTCTGAACCCAGGCCTTGCCCTGCCCATGGAGCCGGCTCCCTACCCCCAGCAGGAGGATGGGGAAGGGGTTTCTGGTTCCCCAGGACCTCACAGTAACCCCACTGTGAGCTGTGTTGTAAGCCTATACAGCAATTCTTCACCCCGTGCCAAGATGCAACCATCTCTGGGATGCCATTTGGCAGCTGTTTACCTAAGGATCCCTTGCCTGGTGCTGAGATGCAACCACCTCTGGGGTGGGGTGCAGGGGCTGTTTATACAGGGATCCCTGCCCGGGGCTGAAATACAGCCACTTTGGGGGTGGGACACAGGGGGCTGTTTATACAAGGATCCCTCACTCAGCGCTGAGATGCAGCTGCCTCTGGGGTGGGGCGCGGGGGGTTGTTTACACTGAGATCCCTCGCCTGGTCCTGAGAGGCAGCCACCTCTGGGGTGGGACGCAGAGGGCAGTTTACACAGGGATCCTTTGCCCGGCGCTGAGGGGCAGCCATTTCTGGGGTAGGATGCAAGGGCTGTTGAAGAGCCAGATATAGCAGGAAGTGAACAACAGTTTCCAGGACAAGAAAACTGCAGGAGGATTTCGGGAGGCAGAACAGAATAAACTACAGACAGGATGTGGGATAAACACCTCAGCTCTTGCACACACAACACACACACAAACAGTGCTAGGGAAGCTATCAATTCTATCACCACCCTGGGGCGGTGGGGCCCACAGGGACTGCAAGGGGAGGGCACCCCCTACTGAGCCCTCCCATCCCAATTCCTGCAGCACCCCACCCCCTAGCACCATGCTGGGGTATTGGAGTCATAGTGACTCCAAGGGACATAGCCCTCCTGTTCCCCTATCACCCTGCAGCACCCTCACCCTACCACAGGCTTTGCTGGACCCTGCTTGGCTCAGAGGAAATCCCCACCCGAGGTCAGACAGCTGAAGGCTCTTCATGTCTCCCCTGAACTGCAGCTGCCAAACCCATCCCAAATGGGGTCCTTCGTGAAGACAACCCCCCATAAATGCCACAGGATGGCCCTTATTTCCATGGGTCTTTAGGCTCACAGAGCAATGGAAGAGACACGCAGCCACAACTGCTCTAACCACTAGACCCCCCCCACTCCTAGGAAAGAACCCAGGAGTCCTGATTCTCAGTCCCCTCCCCTGCCCCCACTTACACAGCTACACTCCAGAACCCTCCCAGAGCTAGAATAGAACCCTGGCATCCTGACTCCCACAGCCACCCTCTGCTCTAACCATTAGACATCCCACCCATCCTGGAGTTGGAAATAGAACCCAGGAGTCTTGGCTTTGAGCACCACCGCCTTCAATTCCCCTCCCAGAGCTAGGACTAAAATCCAAGAATTTTGACTCCCAGCCCCCCCACTGCTCTAACCATGAGCCCCTGGGACTAGAACTCAGGAGTCCTGACTACCAGACCAGAGATCCACTTTTAGCTCCAGGGAAGGGAGGCTGGATTTGAACCAACAACCTGAAGTTAAGACTCTGGTCTCCATTCACCTCAGCCCTTCCCCTTGCATCCCACCCCCTCTAAGAACACAGATAAACCCCACACCACCCGCCCGCCCCGGCGCTGGCCTCTGGTCTCAGGGACTTACCGTCATCTGCAGAGGTGGGGCAGGCTGCCTCGAAGAACAAATCAAATGTCTTCTGGGGATTTTCCCTGGTGGGAGGAGAAGAGAGGAACCTATAGCCGCTGTCCGGGCTAATGGCTGAGAATGGACACAGCTCCGTGCACAGGATCGTGCTGAGTTGCTCAGCAATCTTAGGCCTATATGCACTGAGGCGCTGGGGAAAACCCTTTCAGGAAGGGACCAATTTAGGCTGCTCAGACTTCTTGTCTCCTGGGGGGGAACACAACTTTTAATGCACAGGCCAGGCACAGCTGGGGGTTGGGCACCCCTTAGGGGACCTGGCGACGGAGCCAGACTCCACATGGAATGGGAACCCCTCACATGGAGATAAGACACATTACTGAGAGCTGGGACCTCTGGGTTCCTGGGAGTTGGATGTAGTGATAAAAGGGGGGGGGCAGGTGTTGGGATTCTGGACTCGTGTTCTAATTCACTCCTGCTCTGTCCTGACTGCCTGAGTGACTTGGGAAAGTCACTCCGTTTCTCCGTGCCTCAGTTTCCCCCCATAAGAGGGCGATGTTACTGCTGACCCTCCTCTCTGAGGGGAGGCTGAATTCATCCATAAGCAGGATGAATCTTTGGCTAGAAGATGCCAAAGGACAGCAACAGGATTAGCCGAAACAGCTCCACAAGTAGGCTAAAAAAAACACCCCTGATGCGCCTCATAATCCTGCCTGTCCCTAGAGGATGGAGGGGAACTCCCCTCCCAGCTGCGGACAACCCCCACCCCTGGCTCCTGCAGTCCTGCCCAGGAGTGTCCAGGGCTGCTCACCTGCCTGGCGAGCTCAAACCTGGCTGTGGTTGCCTGGCTGGTGAACAGCGCTGGAAAGAGATGGGTCCCAAAGCTGGCAAAGCCCAGCCTGCAGCAGGGCCAGCACCTTGTCAAACTAGGGATCCCTGTCCCTGCCAGCCCTTTGCAGCAGCCAGTTCTCCATGGTGTCCCCCGGCCCGAGCCTCCAACCCACCAAAGGGGGAAATCTTCCATCCTGTGTCACTCCCTTCGTGGGGGCCTGAGGCACTGAAACCAGCAAAGACGGGGTGTCTTAAAGGGCCCCATCTGCCCCCCTTGGTGTCTGCCCGGGATCAAAGGTCAATTTCATTTTCTCCACTGATCAGGTAACGATCCAGCAGGTGGGAGGCTGGGGGGGCACCTCTGAGGGGCTGCAAATCCCTTCTGCTAAAGCCCAGGCCCTGCGTGAGATTGGTGCCCAGAGAAAATCAAAGGGATCTTACTTTATCCGTGAGCCCATGGTTCTCACTGCTCATTCCCTGTCACGGTCGCATCCCAGGCTGGCTGCCTCCCATGGGGGTGGTGCCCGTGGCACCTCTGGAGGGTAGATTTCAAGGCCGGGTTGGGTATTAAAAAATAAAAATAAAAAAAAATCTCTATCTCCTTTTTTTTTTTACGGTGCATCTACAAAACTATGAAAAAATTGCTCTCTTGTTGCTTCAGAGCTTCCTGTGTGGCTTTTCGTTAGAGGAAGTCTGAGCACTGTGACACCCAATGGGGACCCGGCAGGCTGGGGCGGCTGGGGGGAGGGTGCACTGTGCCGCCTGATGGGGAGGCCGGGAGGGCCGGTTTTGCCCTCATTGGAGGAGACATCTCTGATCCGTTGCCCTGCTTTTCGGACCCTCAGCCGCAGATCGCAGCAGATCCCACATGCTGAGCAGGCTGGGGCATTGCAGGGGGCACTCGCCACTCTAGTCAATGCTGGCGCTAGGGGGCGCTGTGCTCCTGGGAGTGGGGTGGGGAACTCAATGGAGGGTGGTCTCCTCTGGCAGTCAGTGCAGACCCCAATGCCCCAGCGTGGCACTAGGGGGCGTTGTGCTGCAGGGTGGGGGTGGGTCAGTAGGGGGTTCTTTCCCCTCTAGTTTCGACTCCGGTATCCCAGCACTAGGGGGCGCTGTGCTGCAGGGTCGGGGTGGGTCAGTAGGGGTTCTTTGCCCTCCAGTGCTGACTGTGGTTTCCCAGCAATAGGGGGCGCTGTGCTGCAGGGTGGGGGTGGGTCAGCAGAGAGTTCCTTCCCCCCTAGTGCTGACTCTGGTTTCCCAGCACTAGGGGGCGCTGTGCTGCAGGGTCAGGGTGGGTCAGTAGGAGGTTCTTCCCCCCCTAGTGCTGACTCTGGTGTCCCAGCACTTGGGGGCACTGTGCTGCAGGAAACAGTGTGTGGGGCTCATAGGAGGGGCTCTCCCCTCTCAATCCGTGCTGACAGCAATGCTCTGGGGTGGGGGGCACTAGGAGGCGCTGTGCTGCAGGGAATGGAGTGGGGGGCTCTCCCCTCTGAGCAATGCTGACCCCAATGACCCCTCACTCACTGTCAAATCCTCGTGGAGAGAAGGCAGCAGGTAATTTTTACCTCCATGTAGCGAGGCAGAGTCAGCCCTATACCTCACCCTCCTGCGAAGCTGACTGCCCCACTGCATCCAGGTGAAAATGAGTGGGTCTCCACTGGGATCAGCCCCCAGGTGAGGTGGAAGGGGGCACAGAGGTTTCCATCGCTCGTCGTGCCGGTGAATAACACCACCTAGCTCTTTCCCTCTGTAGCTCTCAAAGGACGTCAGGTCAGCATCATCACCCCTGCCTGACAGGTGGGGAAACTGAGGCACAGAGTGGTGGATGCCCATGCGGGCCAGGGGCAGAGTCAGGAATCCAATCCAGGCCTCCTGAGTCCCTGTCGGATGCTCTAGCCACTAGGCAGTACAACCTCAAAACACATTGAAAGCGGCACTGACTCGAGGATGGAGCTGTGTCATTCTCTCCACCAGCAGGCCGGCGTACAGCTGGAGGAACCCTTCCCTTTCCCGTCAGCAGTCAGCAGGTGGCTGGTATGAAATGCAGCTCTGGACATCTGGGGCAAGCTGACTGTACAGTGTATGGGAGCCCGATCCTGCTCAGAGCATGTGGGAACAGAGGTGTTCCCCCCAACCATAGCTTAGCCCCCCACCACTCAATCCCTAGGCCTCTGGTAGGGCCCCCATAAACAATCCTGCAGGCAACTCGGGGTTAATTTAAAGGGACGCCACCTTTTATACCTACTTCTGCTTGGGACCCTAGCCCGGTCAGTTTCACTTTCTGTGCCTAGACAGCAAATTCATTTCCTGGATTATTTGTCACCTAGTGGTTAGAGCAGGGGAGGCTGGGATTCAGGACTCCTGGGTTCTCTCCCCAGCTCTGGGTGGGGAGAGGGTGGTTAGAGCAGAGGAGCTGGGGGTGGTGTCTCGTGGTTAGAGCAGGGAGACGGGGAATCAGGACTCCTGCGTTTTATTTTCAGCTCTGGAAGGAGAGTGGGGTCTAGTGGTTAGAGTTTGGCGGAGGAGGGGCTGGGAGTCAGGACTCCAGGGTTCTCTCCCCAGCTCTGGGTGACGAACAGGGTCTAGCGGTGAGGTAAGAGAGTCAGGACTCTGGGGTTTGAGCTATTTACAGGGCACTATGCAGGCTCCAGTCCACACAGGCCCTAATGACTTAAATGGAACCCCAGCGTGTGTTGAGTTCACTGGGGCCTGAGGTCTGGTGCACCC
Organism: Gopherus evgoodei; assembly: GCF_007399415.2. NCBI lineage: Eukaryota > Metazoa > Chordata > Testudines > Testudinidae > Gopherus > Gopherus evgoodei. Next base: position 1,118,890 of record NW_022060080.1, on the reverse strand, counting down.
GGGGCTTGATCCGAAGCTGTAGCTGGACCGTTACAGTCCCCTCATGTGGACACAGTTTACGATGCCCTATCGCAGTTTGCACTGACACAGCTTAGCCGGGAACCCTTGTGCTGAGACTGGAACCCAGGAGTCCTGTGCGTCAAACCAGGTGAGCTGCAATGGGGGGCGTCAGGCTGTCGTGGTGTAGTGGGGTTGGCACAAGTGGCTGCACTCCCAGTGCTGGCAAGACGGCAGACGAGGGATCCTCAACCTTCAACACAGCATGTAGGATCCCTCTCTGAAGGACACCCTAGCCCCTTTTAGCTGAGATATAGGGTGGGGTGGGGGGGTTGCGAAATCTGGGATAAGAACCCTCACATTAGATCATCTGACATGCAGAAATGGGATTTTTCCAGTGTTGCGAACTCTGGCAAGATCTGCTGTTTTTTTCTTAAAGCCCTAGCTTCCGGAGTCACGTGAATGTGGGGGAAAGTACATTTCTAGCCCTCTCACTCATTGAGAAAAGTGTTCAAATGCCACTTGAATGTGACCTAAGTAAAACAAAAGGCACTGGGAATAGAACCCAGGAGTCCTGACTCCTTGTGCTAACCCGCTGCTCCCACTCCCCTCCCAGCATTGGAATAGAACCCAGGAGTCCTGACTCTCTGCGCTAACCCACTGCCCCCACTGCCATCGGGAATAGAACCCAGGAGTCCTGACTCCCTGTGCTAACCTGCTGCTCCCACTCCCCTCCCAGCATTGGAATAGAACCCAGGAGTCCTGATCATCCACTAACCACTAAACCCAACTCCTCTCCCAAAGGGCAGCCCACCCTGCTCTAACCCACTACCTTGCACTCCTCTGTCTGAGCTGAGAACTGAACCCAGGAGTCCTGATTCTCACCCCCACCAGACTCCCAGCTGCAGAGAACCAGTCATTCCACCACCGCTGTCTTCTTGGTTGTCTTGAAACGACCCCTCAGGATCAGCCTACCCGTGCCTGGGCCCCTTTGCACTGAATTGCATTGCAGCGGGGGACTGAGGAAATCTGTGCTGCAAGTGGGTCACGTGCACCCCCCAAGAGCATGGGGGGTGGCCCTTTTCAATCAGCCAGATCCTGTGCACATGGCTGATTGCATGGAGACTCTGCCATGGAGACAAATGCCACTTTGTTCTGCGGCTGGGCGAGGCCTGGCGCTGACCTCATTCGCTGCGGCTGGCGGGGGGTGGGGGAGATCCGGCTCCCTGCAGCACTCCCCTCCCCCCTCGATATGACACTGACCTAGATTGCCATCTACCAATGCCATTCACACCATCCCCCCGCCCCTTCCATGCCCGAGCCAGCTGCCTGCAGAGAGATGCCTGCGGTGCCCACGCTGCACCTGTGCGTGATTTATCTCGCCTGGTCTCAGTGTGAGACATGCGCCCGTGTCTGTGCATGGCACCCGGGCGCGTGGACCAGAGCGGTGCATCTGGGGCATGCACGTCACTATCATGTGTGTGGCATGTCAAGCAGAGGGGGATGTGGGGCATGGCTGTTGTGCCCGTGTGGGGGAATCGAAGCGTGTGCTTTCTCTGTGCGTGTGGCGGGCGTGTCTGTGTGTGATGGGCATTATGTGTCCAGGTGGTACCTGTGTGCGGTGTGTGTTTTGTACCAGGGCATGAGGGGTGCTTTGAGTCCGAGCCAGCGCTTGTTTCAGCGATGGGTGTAGGGTGTGTGTGTATATGTGTGACTCTTTCTGTATGTCTGTGTGAGTATGTTGGTGAGGTGGGTGCATACCCCTTTCTCTAATCATGGAACCCAAGAGTCCTGACTCCCAGCCCCCTCCCACCTGCTCTAACCACTAGACACCACTTCCTTGCCAGAGTTGGGAACAGAAGCCAGGAGTCCTAACTCCCCGTCCACTGCTTTAACCACGACATGGCACTACACAGCTAACTTTTCAGCCAGCCAGCCAGCCTCCCTGCTCTAATCACTATCAACCTGTGGTTGTCCGCAGACTATGTCTAAGATTTCCAAAGGGGTCTGCTCCTCCATCCAACATTTTGTAGGCGTCTGTAAATGAATAAAGGTTGAAAACCATTACACAAGGCCTCATTGCCCTCCCAGAGCTAGGGATAGGACCCAAGTGTCCTGGCTCCCAGCCTCCCTGCTCTAACCACTAGACACCACTCTCAGAGCTGGGGATAGAACCCAGGAGTCCTGGCTCCTAGGCCCCTGCTCTAACCATTAGGAACCACCCCCTCCCAGAATTGGGAACAGAACTCAGGAGTCCTGACCCCCCTCCACTGATTTAACCACTACACAACTAACTTTCCAGACAGTCAGCAGCTACAAAGCTGTGACGGGGCTGGGGAAACATTCGGCAGGCCAGCCGCTGGTCCCTCTGACAAGCGGCACTGCAGGCTGTGGACACTAGTTAATGCTTGGCAACAGCACAAAGCATCTAAACTCGGTGTGTGTGGGTGTGTGTGAGCTCCAAAGGGGAGTGCAGGTTCTGGGAACATTGGCTGAACATCACGACCTCAGAAAGTTTGTGGCTGGTTGCACAATCCCAGCCTGATTAGCGACATGGTGAGCGGAAACAAGAGTCATGCCAATGTGCTCCAAGCCGGGCATTTCGTTCTCACCTAGGAACGAAATGCCCCCATCCTCTCACCTAGGAACAAAGGCCCCCATCCTCAAAGCTAGTTAGGTGTCTAAGTCCCTGGGTTTCACTGGGAGTTAGGCACCTAAATTCATTTGAGGATCTGAGCCAAAATCTCCTCTCTTTGCTCTTACATTGCTCATTCGTATTGTGGGGGTGCCTGGGGGCCTCAGGCAAAGATCAAGGTGCCCATCGCATGAGGTGCTGGACCAACACAGAGCAAAAGTGTGCTAGAAAGGAGGAGAATCTGGGTGAAGGCCCTGTGCCCTGGCGTTTCTGGGCTAAGACCCAGCCTTGTCTGGTGAATTACAATAGCGTTGAAAGGTCTCGTTAGAGCTGGGGGAAACTCAGAGTTTTCTGCTGGGTGAGAAATTCCAGCCGCTTTCCTCCCGAATGGGCTGTTTCCTGCCAAATTTCCTTTGGGAATGGACCATTCCTAGATGCGAAATGCAGGCCTGGATTCATTCCTGAGTGAACCAGAGCAGAGCTTTTACAAAAACGTCCAGTCTTGGTTCAGAAATCGCCAGGGATGGAGATTTTGTCCCGGCCCTTTTAGGTTGTTCACATAGTTAATTCCCTCCGTTAAAATATAGGCTTTATTTCCGATCGGGATTTGTCTGAGATTGTCACCCCTTAACCTTCCCCGTGTTAAACTGAATAGATCCTGCTCCTGTCTGTTTTCCGATCCTTGTGTCATTCTCATGGCTCTTTTCTTTTTCAGAAAACTTTCAACCAGGGCGAGGCCCCAGCTGAGATCAGGGCCCCGTTGCGCTGGACGCTGCACAGACACGGCAAGAGACAGTCCCTGCCCCAGCTGAGATCAAGGCTCTGCAGTGTCGGGTGCTGCACAGACACAGTGAGAGACAGTCCCTGCCCCAGCTGAGAGGAAGGGCAAGGCCGGGGGGCTGGAATTGATGCAACTCCCCAGCCAGAGTGGCCAGGGGAGGGAAACTGGCCCTAAGGGCCAGACTTGGTCAGAGCCGTTTTAAAGCCCACCCCAGAGCCAAGCCCAAACCCAACGTGGGAGCAGACATTGACTCTGCTACCTCCTCCACCTGCAGCAGCGCTGCCACTGCTCCTGGGGTCTCACGCTCCATCGCCAGCTGCCTCCTGCCTGTGGGGTTGGCGTGGCAGCAGCGCACCCGTCCCGCCTCACTGCACGGCCCGGGGGGCTGAGACATGCTCGCTTCACGGCAGGGTGGGAGGCCAGATGGCCCACCCCAGCTGGACTGCTGACCCCCCCCGCCCATTTCCTACATCCAATAACCCCAGCCTCTCCTGCACAGAAAGCTTGACCCCCACCCCAGCTGGCCTCTTCGCCCGTTTCATTGCCCGTGGCTAGTGGCAGCAGAATCTGAGGCCGCAGGGAGCCTGGGGCAGGGAGGATGAGCAGGATTCTGGGGCTCTGGAGCCATGAGCAACATTGGGTGTCACGTGGCCACCCTAACCCAGCCTTCTGCACCCCATGCCAGTGGGGCTCCACCATGACCACAGGGGGTGGCAGGCTCCAGGGGACCCCAAGACAGGTCACTTCCCTGCTCTACCAGACTCCCTGTGTGATGTTGACCCATCCTCCATGGGGAGGGATAGGTCAGTGGTTTGAGCATTGGCCTGCTAAACCCAGGGTTGTGAGTTCGATCCTTGAGGGGGCCACTTGGGGATCTGGGGCAAAATCAGTACTCGGTCCTGCTAGTGAAGGCAGGGGGCTGGACTCAATGACCTTTCAGGGTCCCTGCCAGCTCTAAGAGATGGGTATACCTCCATATGCACCATGGTGATAGCTTCAGAGCACCTTTAGCTGCTATTTGTCCCCCCTCATTATGATGGTATTGAAGGATGTAAGAGAACATGGTCCAGTGGTTAGTGCTACAGCATAGGTCTACTAGGAACAGGGACCACAACCCAGACTGTGGGGAAGTGAACATGGATTTGAGTCCAGACCCTTGGTTCCATCCACCTCCCCCCGACAGAACAGAGGCTCGTGTTGTTGACAGGAGCCCAGCCTTTTTTAGGGTCGACATGACCATTATGCATAGAGGCAGGTGGAAATTGGCTTTCCCATCCCATGGGAATTTTGGGGATTAAAAAGATTCCCATTGCACAGCAGGAGGAAAATCAGGACCTTTCTTTTCTGCAAAAAACCTCCCCAAAGAACCCCCCTAGAAGAGTCAATTGCTTGGCCCTGTCTCATCCACATCTCTGGGGAGCTCACTACCCGCTAGGATCAATATGGACCAATCACCATATTCCAATCAAAAATGGAAGTCCAAATCTTCACCACCTCTGGGTATTTATGGATTGATAGGATCACAGCACTTATTAATTGCACTCTTCAATGGAAGCCCCCAAGCATCTTGTAGTGCACCCGTTTGTGGCTGATCTTTGCGAGAAAGAGGCCAGCACACTTGCACTTCAATATTATTCAATATTTTATTGTGGAAACATACAGACAAACTGTTTCAAAAGCAGAAAGATCTCAGGCGGGGGATTAGGATTAAGGGGAGTTCCCACCCCGGAGATCAGTTCCTCACCCTGCTCCTTCCCACAACCGCCCCCCACCCATGAGTTCCACGATCCTCTAGTTTTATTTTAAGCCCAGCACAACAACAACAAACAAAAATAACAGAGCAAGTGACGAGTTAGTGCATACTCATCTCTGGAAAGAAAAAGAGAAACCACATGACTGTACATGACGTGAAGACAGAATTCATTGCAGGTGAGTTGTGTTTCTGGAGGGTGAGATGCGGTGGATGAAAAGGGAGGAGACAGACAGTGTTTCTACCTAGACCTATTACCACGTGCTGCCATTCCCAAACAAGGTCAACAAACCCTCCCACCGCTACACAGACACCTTGAACGTCCCCAACCTACCAGTAGGGGGCAGGATTTGCACCATCGGTTTCTAGCTGGGTGGAGAACGCTCAAGCCTACGCCAGCAGAGGCAACGTGGTCCATTGGTTCAGTAGGACTGGTGGGCACAAGGTGCGTGTCTCGGGGGACAGAGGGAACAGGCAGGTCTACGCCACTTCTTCCTCTGCGTCCTCTTCGAACTCGCCTTCCTCAGCCGTGGCGTCCTGGTACTGCTGGTACTCGGAGACCAGGTCGTTCATGTTGCTCTCCGCCTCGGTGAACTCCATCTCGTCCATGCCCTCGCCCGTGTACCAGTGGAGGAAAGCCTTGCGGCGGAACATGGCGGTGAACTGCTCCGAGATGCGCTTGAAGAGCTCCTGGATGGCCGTGCTGTTGCCAATGAAGGTGGCGGCCATCTTGAGCCCACGGGGCGGGATGTCGCACACGGCCGTCTTGACGTTGTTGGGGATCCACTCCACGAAGTAGCTGCTGTTCTTGTTCTGCACGTTCAGCATCTGCTCGTCCACCTCCTTCATGGACATGCGGCCGCGGAAGACGGCCGCCACCGTCAGGTAGCGCCCGTGGCGGGGGTCGCAGGCGGCCATCATGTTCTTGGCGTCAAACATCTGCTGGGTCAGCTCCGGCACGGTCAAGGCCCGGTACTGCTGGCTGCCGCGGCTGGTCAAGGGGGCAAAGCCGGGCATGAAGAAGTGGAGGCGAGGGAAGGGCACCATGTTGACGGCCAGTTTGCGGAGGTCGGCGTTGAGCTGCCCGGGGAAACGGAGGCAGGTGGTGACGCCGCTCATGGTGGCCGAGACCAGGTGGTTGAGGTCGCCGTAGGTGGGGGTGGTCAGCTTGAGGGTGCGGAAGCAGATGTCATACAGGGCCTCGTTGTCGATGCAGTAGGTCTCGTCCGTGTTCTCCACCAACTGGTGGACGGACAGGGTGGCGTTGTAGGGCTCCACCACCGTGTCCGAGACCTTGGGCGACGGCACCACGCTGAAGGTGTTCATGATGCGGTCGGGGTACTCCTCCCGGATCTTGCTGATCAGCAGCGTGCCCATGCCCGAGCCGGTGCCGCCGCCCAGCGAGTGGGTCAGCTGGAAGCCCTGCAGGCAGTCGCAGCTCTCCGCCTCCTTCCTCACCACGTCCAGCACCGAATCCACCAGCTCGGCCCCCTCCGTGTAGTGCCCCTTGGCCCAGTTGTTACCAGCTCCGCTCTGACCTAGGCAGCAAGGAAGGTGGGGACGGGGGTCCAGTTATATGCCGGGAGCACTAAGGGTTTCATGACTTGAGGGGGTGGGAGTGTCCACCCTCTGCCAAGCCAACCCTAGATAGAAGGACATGGTCTCTGTTGAAGGCCAGTGTGTGGAGTTTAGGAGATCTCAGCCCTGGTGGCTTTATGGATGATCCCAGGGCTGAGTTCCACCAAACTCAACACATGGGTCACCCAGACAGCTCATTGTGTGCATACAGCCGCCAAACGCAACTAGCCCTTTCAGCAGGCTGGGGCAGAAGACTAAGGAGACTGGATTGCCCATGACAGGACAGGAGGGACGTACACAAGACTGGTGGGGAGCCAGGGGACACAGCACCCCCACAACTGCACATTAACTTTCCCAGCCAAGACTGGCTCTGGTGTTTCAGCTTGGGCACCCCAAAGAGGCCCAATTCAGACAGTGCCAAGCACCCACTCGCTGGAGCTCCAGCCCCTTCAGGGTGCCACAAAAGGTTGGGTCCGCTGAAAAAGTGTGGAAGTTTAAGATACTGCCCCCTTCCCGTGACTTCAGCTTCTCAGCTGGGTCGGGGTGGCCCAGCCTCTCGCTAGCTACTCTGGGCCCCTTCCCCTGCTCAGAAGCCTGGACATGTCACTGGAGAGGCTGGAGTAACCTCACAGCTTTCAGATCCTGCACCATCTGGTCCTGCATGAGATCCAGACACTGGCAAAGCTCCACAGTTGAATGAATCAGCCAGCACCTCAGGGCTCTCCAATTCCTTCCTGAAGATGCAGAGGGTGTAGGTGGGGGATGTTAATTAAAGTGCCTTGCCCAGTAATTAAAAGCGATTCACACATGCTCTGAGCTTCTTCAGCAAGTTCTACCCCACCCAGGTCCCTTCGGAGAGACTGCAAAGAATCCTGTGGCACCTTATAGACTAACAGACATTTTGGAGCATGAGCTTTTGTGGGTGAATACCCACTTCCTCAGATGCATGTAATGGAAATATCCAGGGAATATCCAGGGAATTCACCCACGAAAGCTCATGCTCCAAAACGTCTGTTAGTCTATAAGGTGCCACAGGATTCTTTGCTGCTTTTACAGATCCAGACTAACACGGCTACCCTCTGATACTTCGGAGAGACTGTCTCTTTTCTGGGGAGGAAGTCGGTTTTCTGAGAACCTGTGAGTCCTGGCTTCCCCCTGGCCCCAGCCACTGCTCTCACCACTAGACCATGCTGCTGTCCAGAACCAGCACAAGAACCCAAGGGGTCAAGCAGGAGAGGGACAGGGGGAGGTACCCCAAGCCCCACCTAAAACCCAAGCCCCACTTTTCCTAACCATCTCATTGTCACCCTCTCTTGGTGGGGACAGGGAGTGCAGGGACAAAAGCCATCACTCACCAGCTGGGAGAAAACAGGCTGAGCTGGGAATAGACTGGCCACCCCATCCAGCCTTGTGGGGGGAAAGTCCATAGGTAGCTTGTGGGGTCAGGATCATTAACCTACCCATTGTCCCTGAAAAATGGGTCCCACTGAGAGAGACCCCCTGCCAAACAGTGGAGAAACTAGCCAATTATAGACGGAGCTATTTTGGGAAGAAACATGCAGGGGACCTCAGCTATTCCTGCATTGATGGGGACCCTCCCCCCGCCCCAAGACCCCAACGCTGCCCACCTTACCGAAAACAAAGTTGTCAGGCCTGAAGATCTGCCCAAAAGGACCAGATCGGACGGAGTCCATGGTCCCAGGTTCCAGGTCCACCAAGACTGCCCTGGGCACATACTTCCCACCTGGGGGAAGAGAGAGATCAGATGCTTTCAGGAGGCTGGGTTGTGTCATCACAGGTTGTGTCACCCATCTGCCCTGGGGGCGTCTAGCTGGCGGGTGGGGCCCAGCCCCGAGTTCCAGGATTGCCTCAGTAGGCCAGAGACCAAGGTGTGTGTACTGGGCGTGGTGGTGCCTCTCCTCCCCCAACAGATTGCTACAGATGCAGCAAGAGCAACTGCTGAGAACCCCAGCCCCTCAAACTCTCCACTGTGGGCAGGTGCCACCAGCGATTTGCTTCTCACTGATTGAGTGCCTCTGATGCACAACAGAGCGCTCTAGGAAGGATCATGTGGCCTCATATTCACTCCCACAAGACCTGGTCACTAGTTATTTGACGAGGAGAGGAAATGAAGCACTCAAGTGATCTGACAAGAGGTCATAGCTGGGTATAGGACCCAGGAGTCCTGACTCCCTGGTCCCGTGTTCCACCCACTAGGGTGCCCTCCCAACCAGGCCACCTCCCTCCCAGTGGGACATTAACAAAGGAAATAGCCAGGAAGCTTCAAGCACCCACCAAGAAGCAGTGTGTTAATAGGGGAGATCCCTCTAGCCCCACCATTCACAGATAGGCTGCGATTAGAGACCCCCACCCCAGCAATTCCACCCCCCTCTCCGGACTTGGTACCTGACGCCTCATTGTAATAAACATTGATCCTCTCCAGCTGCAGGTCACTGTCTCCATGGTAGGTACCAGTGGGGTCTATGCCATGCTCATCACTGATGACTTCCCAGAACTGCAGGGAGGGTGGGGAGGAAGGGGTTTAAAAAGTCACATAAACAAACCCTTCCGCAAGCAGCTGCAGACTGGATCTAGCCTGGCAGCGGGGCTGGCTGCAGAGAAACCCACCCAAGCTTATGCAATACTAACCCACCACATGAGAGACGAATTCCTTCCTGACCACGAGCTGGTGACTGGATTGTGCCCTGAAGCATGATCATTAAACCTGCTGTACCCAGGTCTGCCTCAGCTTGATAGCTGCTGCAGCTGCCCCCCTCCTCTGTGAGAAGATGGAACTAGATACCTGCCAGATCATCTCCTCCTCCCCCCTGCCTGCCAAGTTGTTAGCATCTGCCTGCCTCAGATCCTTTTAGGCTAACGGATCGAATGCCTGGTTCTGTGGCACCTTCATTGTGAGGAGCATATTGTATTTGCTTTCTGTGGTCTCTGCACCTCAATCGGGGAGATGGGAGTGTAATTTATTTATCAGGCTGTCATCCTAGCCAGGCTAACTGCAGGTGGCATTTGCACCAGTTACAGGGACACGGGCGGTTTTATCTGTCACTTTCCACAAGCTGGGTTAGTACTTCACTCAGACACTTCACTCAGACCCAGCTTGTTGGGGGAGACTGGACTGGGGGGGGGGGGGAAGGCGGGAGGTGTAGAAATTGGCTTATCCTATTTCCCCAGAACAAGTGTTTATAATTTATTTATAATTCCAGACGTACTAAAAGACCTCAAATTCAAGGAAACCGGGGCTCCAACTGGGCTAGGGTCAGCGTGCGCGCGCACACACACACACACACACACACTCCCTGCCTCAAATGTTTACAAACTAGAATAGACACTGCAGAGAAAGGGTTATCTCCCTTAAATACAGATGGGGAAACTGAGGCAGAGAGCGATTAAGGGCCATGTTTTCAAGGGAGTTTAGAGCTACATTTTTCAAGGGCTCCACTTCCATTTAGGGTGCTTAAAACCCAGATTGTCAGGAGAATTCGCCACCTATCACGGCTGAGTTTTGAGAACCCAGACGGAAACTGAAGTCAGTTCTCTCTCATCCCAGCCCATCACAGAGCCATCTCTGCCTTTTCGTTGCCAGGGAGGGATGCGAGACTGTCTGAGCTGGTAGGTTTCAGGACATCTCTGGAAAGCGGTTTGCAAGCACGCTCCCTGGGGCTGGGTTCTTGTGATTTGGTCAGTTGCAGAACCGTGTCCCTGGAAGTGTTAGTCTAACGTACAGTTGGGTACTTGGGTTAAGCATCTGTGAACCCAGGGGAATTTGCAGGGTACTGGGCCATCCCGCAGACCAGGGCGACAGATTGCACTGGGGCCAGTCTCTAGCACCACACAGCTATCCTGGAAGCTACAAGCCCCCCATTTGTGGCATCAGCTTAAAATACAGCAGTTTTCAAACTGGCTGACACCCCCGCTACAATAAAGGCATCCACCCACCTGCACTCACAGGCAGAACTGGAGGGAGGGTGGAGGACCCAGGACAGAGTCCTGGCTCCCCGGCTTCTCTCACCACTAGAATAATCCCAGCTCGAGAATCCAGGAGTCCAACTCCCAATCCCAGTCTCTGGCCATGAAACCCAGTTCCTTCCAGTTAGGAGAGGACCCAGGAATCCGGATTCTCAGCCCCTCCCCCTTCTCTCACTCCCCTCCCGGAGCCAGGAATAGAACCCAGCCATCAGATGACTCCCCCACCCCCACCCAGTCACTAGACTCCACACTCCTGGGGGGAAGGAGGGGTAAGAACCCAGGAGTCCTGCCTCCCAGCTGCCCCTCCCCCTCAGACAATCAGGTCTGTATGTGGCAGGGGAGAGAGAGAGAGAGAAGAAATTGCAACATTCAGGTCAAAAGAAATCAGCATGGATTTAACACCATCTATTGTCCAGCAGTTTTACACACACCCACCCTCCCTGCCATTCTGCAGCATGGCTCCAAAATGGAGCCGCCGCAAGCCCTCGCCCCCTTCGATCTCGCCACTAAGATGCTGCGGCAGCAGCAGGTTCTATTTTTACCCGGCGCTGGCTACAGGGGAGGAAGTGGGGGTGGGCAGCAAGGAATCCACAAAGGCAGAACCTGGGCAGGGGTAGCAGGGAAGCAGACCCCCCCCACCCCTTAAAAAAAAACCCAAGGACACAGGCACCCCCTCCCTTCCTCTGCCAGGCTGTGGCACCGTCACTTACCCCACTGCCCCCCCCACATGCTACAGGAAGGGGTGCTCCCCCTTGCCAGCACCCCTAGATCCTGGAATAGAACCCAGGCATCCTACCCCACCCCCCCAGGCACTAGACCCCACACTGGAGTGGAGGCTAGAACCCAAGAGGGATGGGGATGAAGACCTGGGGGTGGGGTCTCTACAATTCCCCCCTCTGTGCTTCAGATTTTAGCAGATTGCAAGGCTCCCCTCTTGCGAGGCTAATATTTCAGGGGTCTGAGATCCTGGCTGGCTGAAATTGGGGTGTGAGGAGGCAGCAGGGTCCTTCCCTCGAATTGAGGATTAGATCCCAGCTGGCCAGAATTAGGGTACATTTCAGGGGGCCTAGGATGCAACAAAAAGAGAGGGAGCTATTCTAGTGCCTGGCTTCACCCCTGAATTTCAGGGATTCAGTTCCCTGCTGGTATACAGGGCTGGGAAGGAGAACTGGTATCTTGGGGGGGTGCACAGGAGGAACTGAACCCCTAAAAACAAGGGGTGAAACAAGCCATTGAGCTAGTTTCAACCTCCCTCCCATCCAGATTCCACTGAACACCCCTCCCCCCAGCAGGGATCCAAAAATAATCCACCAACCTCCTCCCCCTCCCCACATCCAGATTCCTCCACCCTGCACCAGCTCTGGCCTGACAGGTTTGGCTTTTTAAAGCAACAGGCAATTGAAAGGTGTGTGTGTGTGTGGGGGGGGAAGTAGCGCCAGCCCCCTTTGCAGAGGGGCCTGTAACCACAGGGGCAGCTTCAATCCGAGCTTTGCTCTGTCTGCATGAGGCATGTGGGAACATAAGCCCTGTGCCCGTTACCACACAGGGCCAGGCTTCCCACAGCCACACTGGGCAGAACCCCTCCCAGACACATCAGCCACCCCCCTGCAGCATGGCCTTGCCATGGGTGAGCCAATACAACAAGGCAACTCCCCCTTCTCCCCAGGGAAGGCAGGAATTGGGGTGTCACGGTGTAAACAGACAAAGCGATTGCTTAGGGCCCCGAGCAGCTCAAGGGAGGGGCAGAATTTGCTATTATTATTTTCATAAGAACGTGCCCATTTTAGCATTGGAGGGACCCCAAAATATTCCTGCTTATGGCCCCCAAGGGGCTAGCACCACCACTGGGGGGCTCTTTCCCGGTTTTGGTGTAAAGCCTTCAGATCCCAGGGGTGGGCAGATGTTTGGGGAAAGTGCAATCCGACTGGGCTGGATCTGCACCCCCAAAGCAACACCTGCCAGCAGCCTTAGTGGGGTGGGGGGGCAAACAGGCAAGCAGGGCTGCCAGGTTGACCCTGCAGATTAAGTGTCTATTAGGAGACCAGGGGTGATCCTAGGACACCCCCCCCCACAGTGCAGATGGAGTGGCCGGACACCCCAGCCACCGTGCACCATTGCCAGCGTCCCCACCTGAAGGAGAGTGACGTGGCCTGCATCAGGACCCACCCCACTTCCACTGGCAGCAGGGCAAGTCTGCCCCACCTGGTGATGCTCAGGGCCTGCCCCCGCCACCTGTGGCGGCATGAGCCAACGCCGGCCAGAGGCCAGCATCTGGCATAGCCACCAGGCCATCCCCGCACAAGGCCAGGCAGGACAGAGAAACTCGGGGTTGAGCCCTGCCACTGTTCTGAATGCCTGAGGAGAACTCCCCATCTGAGGGCATCACCAGCCCACAGCTGCCTTGCAGGGCCAGATCCACCCTCTCCAACCAGTGCTCCAGGCTCCTCCTTTCTGACCTTTGTCCCATGGGCTCAGCGCTCCGGAATCCCTCCCCGGGCGGGAAAGCTGCCCTTCGAGCTAGGCCATGGCAGGTTAATTACTCTGGTTCCGAGATTATTTTTTTTCCCCCGCCGCCCTCGTAACAAAGGCTTTACAATGCTGATGCAATGCCAGGCAGGCGAGGTACCAGCTCAGCCAATAAGGCCCCCAGTGCATGCCGGGAAGGCTGGATCAGTCATGCAGCTACCGTGGCATCAGCCGGGGAGCGAACCAGCTCCCAGCAGCTCTGCCTTTGAGAGGAGATTCATTGCTGACTAGGGCTGGGAGGGTCTCTCCCCCAGGGTGACCCATGGCCTCCTCTTTGAGGCACAGCCTGGCTGTTTGCTCCCCAATGCTCACAACTTTATGCCCTCAGCTCCCATCCCAAAACTGGCAGCATCTTGACATGCCAGACGGGGACATCACTATACCAGAGCTGGCAAGATTCCCCCAGGGTGGCTCTGGCACTGGCTACCAACAAGCTACTCTGCTGCCCACCACAGCTCACCATTTTGATCCAGGGCGCTCCGGGTGTGCCATGCCAGGGGAATCTGGCTTCAATTTGGACAGGCAGAGACAATGGTGGGAAGATTGCAGGGTTTTAACCCCCCAGCTGGAGGATGTTGAGAGAGACAAGAGGACCAACACTCCAGCCTAGACAGGGGCTATGGACTGAATGGAGCCCATTTAACTTTCAGCCACGCTCCTGATCAGAGACAGCCACACCAGTCCTTTCAGATTCACGCCGCATTTATACCAAGGTGGCACCTCTCCGTGGAGAGAGAGACCTGGTACAGATTCGGTGCTTTGCCATCCCAGCTCCTTGCCACTCCAGCACCGGGCGACCGGGCCAATAAAGAGAAATGGGCCTTTCTGCCAATGTGTGCAGCGACTGGTGGGAAGGGAGGGGGGAAAAGAGGAGAAGCCACCATATGTTGTCCAGCATCAAATCGTACCTGTCAGGCTTTCATTTACGAGGTCTGGCAGGGGAAGCTCGGGCCAGGGAGCCGCATCCTGGTTTCTGGCCCCCCCCCGGGATGGGTGGGTCGCTCAGGCATTGAGAGGAGCAGCTTCCCCCAGGGAAAGGCTCTGCATTATTCCCGCATTGCTCAGATCTTTCCCCTGCCTGGCTGCTGAGCAGGCACATCCCTGCCTGCCTGGCCTGGCATCTCACTGCCACCCGGTCCTGCGCCCCACTCCTGCCTCGGTTCCCTGGCGTTGACTAATTCACACTGTTCTCCGGTGAATCACCCGCTGGGGGTAGGAAGAGCCAGCCAGATCCAGGGCCCAGCAGCAGCAGAAGCCATGTTCATCCCTGGTCTCATGCCACTGCAAGAGACCCCCCCCTGCCCAGCCGCCCCTGCACGGCGCAAACAGAGGGGGAAGCCTGGGGCTATTTTAAGAGGCTGGAGATCTCTGGACTGATGCCACCGAACAAGAGACAGGTCCAGGCTCCCAACCCTCCCCACAGGGGCTCTCTGCAAAGGGCAGCTTTAGCTTTCCCTGCAGGGAGCCATTGTGAATGCATGCAAGGCAGCCTCTCCAGCCAGCCGCATTCATCCGGCAATGGCAGATTTCTCCCCCAGCCGCCCCTAGTCCACGGATCTTCGCCCGCAGTGGGGGAAAAAGCTGCATTTTCGTCCTGGTGGGTGGGAAAGGGCTGCCCCCTGTTATCTCGCCCTTTTATTTCAGCCCGCCCTGTGGATCCGCAGCTATTTCAGGGACGGGGGGGGAGGGGGGCTGGGAGCCGGGCTGGGAGCCAGCCCTTCTGTCCACCCCACCGCCTCGCTGCAGCAAACAGCTGCTCGGCGTGTCCATTTCCAGGCAGGCGGGATCGGGCACAGAAAGGACTGGGGGGAGGGGTGCCCCAGCCAGACCCCCCTCCCCCCACACGCCCCCCAGACTGAGCGCAAAATTACAAACTGTCCGATCAGGTTATCAGCCCCCGCCCCCCACAAGCGCCTGGTAAGGGGTCTCCCCAATCAGCAGGGCACTGACAAGGGTGGGGGTCGCACGGGGCTAGGGACCCTGGCAGGGAAAGCGAAACCAAAGGGGGTGACCCAGAGCCCTTACCCGCCCCAGCAGGGTCAGGGCTGAGATCCTACGGACCCCACCACCCCAGCTCCCACCTAGGGGTCCCGATCCCCAGCGGCCTTCAAGCCCCCATCCCCAGGGCCCCACCCTGACCTTGGCCCCGATCTGGTTGCCGCATTGCCCGGCCTGGAGGTGCACGATCTCCCGCATGGTCTCGCTCCGGCTGCGGCTCGTCCCTTAATCTTTCAGCGGCCTCGCATGCGCCTTTAAATGGAGCCCGGGGGAGACGGGGAGGGGCGGGCCAGAGAGAGCCGATGCGCAATTTGCGCATGGGCTGGAGCTGCCCGGCCCCCCCGCCCATCTCGCTGCGTGCGCCTGTAGCTGCACCCCAATTTTAGTGCGCCCCGGAGCCCCTCTCCATGCAGCCTGCGTATCCCTGCTCCAGTCCCTCATGCGTCCTGCACCCACGCGTGCATTTGACCCCCATGCTCCTGCAACCGGTGTCCTTAACCCCTCCTGTGTCCCTAATAGCTCCTGCGTTCCCAGGCCCTGCCTTCTGCACCCCAAACTGCCCCAACACTCAGAGGCAGCACTCTCACCTGCACCTCTCTGCACGGTCTGCAAGCACCTTGCCCTCCCCCAATTCTCCATACCTGCAACTTCAGCACCACCCTGCACCCCATCTCAGTACCCCCTCCCCCAGCTTCAGCATACACCCCAATAACCCCATGCACTCTGCATCCCCAGCCTGGGCTCACCCAAGACTCTGTCAAGAAAGACGTACTCTGCTTACCCCACAGATGAAGGTGGGGTTTATTAAGGTTTGCTTGGGATTTACTGAAGGGGGAGGTGGGGGTCTGCAGTGTGAGGGGGGAGAGAGGTGGAAAAAAGTGGGGGAAGCTCCTATAAGGCTGAGCTGGAAAACAGGGTGCAGGGGGTGCCAAGCAGGAAAGATGAGGTGCTGTAGGGTAACAGACCAGGGTGGAGCACAGGGGAAGTAGGCCAAAAGTACCAGGTTTCCCTGAGTACTGGGCTCAGGAGGGAAGTGATACGTCCCAGGGGAACAGTCCAAATGCTGGGACCGGATGTATCCTGCATGCTGGGGAGTGCTGATGTCCCCACTCCTTCACTGTTAGCCTTGCCAGGTAGATCAGACCAGGAAGGGACCCATCTAGGCCACACCTGTTGCTCCAGGTTAGGGGATAGGTTCATCTAGATCAGCCTCACCTGTGTGGGAGAGAAGGCACTGGTGCCCCTTAGAGGAGAAACAATGAGGGGTCCTTGTGGCACCTTAGAGACTAACAAATTTATTTGGACAGAAGCTTTTGTGGGCTAAAACCCACTTCATGGAAAATACAGTAGGAAGATGTATCTATTCCCAGTGCTGCAGGTACTCCACTTTCCCATGGGGATTAGCTTGCCACGCTCCCAGCATTGGGGCACTGTTTACACTGGTGCTTTGCAGCACTGTAACTTGCTGCACTCATGGGTGTGTTTTTTCACACCCCTGAGTGTGAAAGTTGCAGCACTGTAAAATGCCAGAGTAGCCAAGGGCCTTAGTCTCTAAGGTCCCAGAAGGACTCCTCATTGTTTTTGCTGACATGGATTAACACAGCTACCACTCTGAAACCTTATAGGAGAAAGGCCCCAGATCCCATTTCCAGCCCCCCGAGCCAACCAATCCCCTGCCCAGAATCTAAATAAGAGCTAGTGCCCCGTACAGAGGAAAGACCCCAGATCCCATCCCTCGCCTGCCAATCCCTCCAACCTGGGGCTGGCACAGGAGCTGAGCCAGTGCCCCCTAGAGGGGAAGGCCTCTCATGCCTTTATGTGGATGGAAATTAAAGGCTAAACCACACAGTTCCAAATGATTACAGCTGTATTCCAGCACCATCCTCAGCCTGGTTGCTAGTGTGTCCTCGGGTGTTAAATGGTGGGAGTTTCCCCTCCTGATTACCCTGCACACCCCAAGTGGAAGCCTCAGAAAACACAGTTGAGTGACAGTATCTGTTAAAACCAGACAAGTGCAGCAGCTTTGGAATTGCTCTGTGCCCTCGCATCTCTGAGGGTACTAGTTGTGACAGTCTGTACTCCCTGCATTCACCCCTTTCATAGAGAGGTGATGAATTTTGTACAAAATATGCCTCGTGAGGTATCATCTGAAAACTCATAATTTGCTGATCATTATTGTATTGATGAAATATGCGTGGCAGCGTTGAGTGTAAAGATGTAGAGTTCCACTGTACGATGGTACTGAGGCCATGTCTACACTAACAGGCTTCCGGTGGCACAGCTGTATCGTGTAGCCGTGTTATGCCCATGGGAGAGAGCTCTTCCATTGACATAATAAAACCAGCTCAACGAGCGGCAGCAGCTATGTTGGTGGGAGAGCGTCTCCTGCTGACATAGTGCTGTGCACACGAGCCCTTACGCCGGCAAAACTTATGTCACTCAGGGAGGTGTTTTTTTCACAATCCTGAGCAAAAAAAGTTTTGCCAACATAAGTGCTAGTGTAGATGTGGCCTCAGACAGGTCTGGAGCAAGGACAAATCAGTTCCTAGAGACAAAAGCTGGCTCAGGGCTTGTCTACATCAGAAAGTTGCAGCGCTGGTGAGGGAGTTACAGCGCTGCAACTTTGAAGGTGTACACATCTGCAGGGCATCACCAGCGCTGCAACTCCCTGTTTGCAGCGCTGGCCGTACTCCCGTTTTGTCTCGGGTGTAGAGGATCCAGCGCTGGTGATCCAGCGCTGGTAATCCAATGTAGACACTTACCAGCGCTTTTCTTGACCTCCGTGGAAGGAGGAAGCCTCTGGTAATCAAGCTGGTCTCCTTTCCCGGTTTGCTCTCTCGTTCCCGGAACCCCGAGCAAGCAGGTCTCCTTCCCTGCGGTTTGCAGGGTGGTTCGGGGAACGCGAGAGCAAACCGCGGCGAAGCTGGTCTCCTTTCCCGGTTTGCTCTCTCGTTCCCGGAACCCCGAGCAAGCAGGTCTCCTTCCCTGCGGTTTGCAGGGTGGCTCCGGGAACGCGAGAGCAAACCGCGGCGAAGCTGGTCTCCTTTCCCGGTTTGCTCTCTCGTTCCCGGAACCCCGAGCAAGCAGGTCTCCTTCCCTGCGGTTTGCTGGGTGGCTCCGGGAACGCGAGAGCAAACCGCGGCAAAGCTGGTCTCCTTTCCCGGTTTGCTCTCTCGTTCCCGGAACCCCGAGCAAGCAGGTCTCCTTCCCTGCGGTTTGCTGGGTGGCTCCGGGAACGCGAGAGCAAACCGCGGCGAAGCTGGTCTCCTTTCCCGGTTTGCTCTCGCGTTCCCGGAACCCCCCTTGAAGCCGCCCAACAGCGCTGCAGTGTGGCCACATCTAACACCACTTGCAGCGCTGGTTGCTGTAAGTGTGGCCACTCTGCAGCGCTGGCCCTATACAGCTGCCACAACCAGCGCTGCAAAATTTTAGATGTAGACATGGCCTCAGGCCTCAGCCTGGTATCAGTGAAATTCAGGGGACCATCACCTGGTTAAGTGGCCATTCTTTGGCAGGAAAGAGGGTGTGAGCAGGAAAATCTACATCTGGTCAAAGAAACAGCTGGGAATTCCCCTCCACTCAGGCTTTCTGTCTCATGAACCTCAGCTGGAGGTGTTTCTTGAGAGGGCGTTAAGAGGAGAAAGCAATCAGCCCAAATTATCTGTTTACCAGTGGTGCAGACAACACTTGATGAAGAAAAGAAGCAGTACTGGGGTGGGGGAGATCCTGCCTGAAAGATTCAGCCAATTTGAGTAAAGCTGTTGTAACTGATGATAAGAGAGTTCTTTGCTTTGTTAAGTTTGGTATTAGCTGCATTTCACCTTTTATTTCTTTGTAACCAATCCTGATTTCCATGCCTTGTTGCCTGTAATCCCTTAAAATCCGTCTCTCTGTAGTCAGTACATTTGCTTTGCTGTGTTCTCTAAACCAGTGTGTTTGGATTGAAGTGTTTGGAGAAACTCCACTGGGGAGACCAGGATTTGGGCAAGTGGCTGGCTGGAGCACTCCTGCACAATCGCTGGGAGTGATTTACATGCTGGCGGCTGGGTGTGAGCAGACCAGGAGTGGCAGCGTAGCTGTGTAAAAGTGCACCCCAGGTTGGAATTGAGAGAACCCAGCAATCCAATTTATACTCTGGGTAATGGGACACCAATTCATCAGCAATGAGGTCTTCTGATCCCTGTAGGATCCCTAGGCTACCACCCGTCAGCCCTGTGTTCTTGGGGAACCAGGACGCAGTATCCAGCCTGACTCGTGAAAGATAACCCCTCCCCCAGCCTCTGTTTAAACCACAACCCATCAGAGAAAAGGCTTGCAGAGAGCAATGAAGGGCGTTGGGAGACACACCTAGACCCCTCCTGACAAGGGTGACAAGATTAAGATATCTCCACTAGCACACAGAATGGAGAGCAGAGATTCCAAGGCACGAACCGCACTGAATTCTGGGACCAGAAAAGCTGGGACGCACTGCATCATGGGAATCTCTGCTCCAGATGTTAATGAACCTACGCCTGCACACCCAGCTCAGTACTGATCAGACCAATTCTAGTAATGAATCCTTGATTGAAATCCAAAATACTGAAGCCACCTAGTTGCATTGTGAGCTCCTTGGAAGAAACCACCACCCATAGCCAAGAGTGATCAGCTCCTATTGTCTGGCCTAAAGCAAACTCTTGAGTGATCAGTTTCCCTATAAACAAATCTAGTGTTCTCCCTTGAGCCATTGTATTTTCTCTACAAAAATCCCAGCTCACCCTCCCGTCTGTGTTGTGATGCTTCCATCCAAGCTATGCATCAGTTCCACTGGGACTCCATCTTCTCCTGACTGATGGTGCTGGGGGATCTGTCGGCCTGTCTCCAGCACTCAGGACCCTGAGTGACCACCATCACCTGGGAACCCCAACCAGTTCAAGCTTCAGGGAGCAGTGAGATCCCATCTCTCTCTCTCTGTTTTCCTTTCTACCTTAGGTATTAACCTTTAATAATGTATGTTACGTTATTCAATAAATAACTTCTAGGGTTAAGTTGTTGCTTCTCTCTCCCTTTTGTGTTTTTAGCTTCCCCCATTCACTCTGCAGCAACACTTCTTTCACCTAAGCTAAAGATTCCTGCAGCGCCCGAAATCCTGTGGGGTTTGCTCATCCAGTAGGCTACTGCCAGTACAATTGTGATGTGAGAGTGGAGATGGGGATGTGCTGAATGTGGGAGCATAAGGGTAACAGTTTGAAAGTGCTGCTTGACCCAGTGCATTGAGCCCAGGGGCATATAAGGGGGGCACCTTGAAAGTGCTGATTGACCCGGTCCGCTCAGACTTGCTCCGTTACTGTGGGTGGGGTGTGTTCAGCCGGTTCTGGGGCCTCTCCCTCCCCCCGCCCCCAGCAGAGTTCTCGCTCTGCTCCTGCTCACACACCCACCTCCCAGAGGGGACCTTGCTGAGCGGCAGAAGGTCATCCTGTGACCCAGCCTCACTGCTCCCCCTTTGAGCCTCCTGCCTGAGACCCCACCAGCCAGCTGTATGTGTGGGGGGTTCTCCATGGGACTGACATGACTGGCAAGATGCTCCCTGCCGCCAGGGTAGGGCAGAAGGGGGCCGGAGCCCAGGAGCTTAGCCCAGTTCCCTCGCCCACCTCCCCTTCCCCCCCATCCGGGCCCTCCCCTAGTCATGTACTCCTCTCCTGTTCCCATCCATTCTGCCTTCACCCTCCCTGTTGACCTTTCTCTCTCTTTCCTCCACTCGCCCTGTTTTACACACCCGTCCCCTGCTCTCCCCATCCCTTGGCCCTCCACCAAGCCCCCTTTGCATTTGTTCATGCGAAGCTGGGTTGAGGAGCTCAGGCTGCAGGTTACATGATGAGCCGTCCCTAGGCTGAGGGGATGGGAGGGGGCCCCTTGGTTTTTTGTGAGGTGGGGGGCACAGGGGAAGATGCTGGCTGCATTTCCCCCCCCCCCATTGTCTCGGGGGTTGGGACACAATCTACCTTTGCTCTCTGCTTGGGCCTGGAGGTG
Organism: Gopherus evgoodei; assembly: GCF_007399415.2. Classification (NCBI taxonomy): domain Eukaryota; kingdom Metazoa; phylum Chordata; order Testudines; family Testudinidae; genus Gopherus; species Gopherus evgoodei. The sequence goes on along the minus strand of NW_022060080.1, from coordinate 1,097,635 downwards.
GTGGTCTGCCCCCAGAGAGCACATTTTGAGAAGCTGGGCCTGTCCTTGAGGCCTCCCCGGGTGCGGAGGGGACATCCTGGCCTCTCTCCTCCCACCTCAGCAGGCCCAGCCAGGGAACCATTGTATAGATGCCAGCTGGGGTAAGCCCCCTCCCTCAACCCTCGAGCAACAGTCACTTCCCGGACCCTGACTGGGATCGGGGGGGGCCCTGTTGCACCAGGCACTGCCCAGACACAGAGACAGCCCATCCCTACCCAGGCGGTGCCGGTGTCTCCCTGGTGCCAGTGACCGATGCACATGCTTTGCCTCCAGTGGGCCCCTTGCTCAGCCATTAGCACCTGCTCTAAGAAGCAGGAGCTAGGTGCGTGGGGGGGGGGGGTATTTCTGGTTCTAGCCACAAGAATCTGGGATTGGTTTGGAAAGAGCCCGAGGGGCTGGGGGGTGGGGGTGCAGTCCCCTCCCAGTGTTTGGAAGAGGTTGCAGAGCTGATGCTGGGGATGCCTAAGCCACCCCTTCCCCCCCCCCCGACCTGTGGGTCACCTGAATCAGGACAGGTTGTGGTTGCAAAGCTTTCGTTCCACCTCTGGCTCAGGGGTTAACTTTGGCTAGGGGCCTCTTGCCGCCTCCTGGGCATTGAGCTGTAGTGACACCCTGGGGTGAGCCGGGACTTTTTCAAGGCCTGGCTCACTTATTAAGATGGGAGATTCTTGATTAATCGGTATTAATTACTGTTGATTAATGGAGTATTAATAGTAATTAGTGAGGCCCCCCCCAAAAGAGCCGCGATTGCAATATGCTCTACCCCCACCGCTTTAGTCTTTGGTGGCAATTCGGCGGCTGGTCCTTTGCTCCGAGAGGGTCTGAGCGACCCGCGGCTGAATTGCCGCCGAAGAGCCAGATGTGCCGCCCCTCTCCGCTGGCCGCCCCAAGAACCTGCTTGCTGGGCTGCTGCCTGGAGCCGGCTCTGCTTACACCAGCAATGCAGGGCACTGGAGACCGCATTGACACGTGATGACGTGCACGATATTGATGCGTGTGGCTTAGGGGATGAACTGAAAGCCTTTTCAAGGTACATGTCAGCGGGATCAACTCCAAAGGCTGTTCTGGAATCTCTGTGCACAAAGAAGATGACCACCCTCTTTCCAAATGCTTTTGTTGCTCTGCGCGTACTTCTAACACTTCCTGGGCCCGTTGCCAGTGGAGAATGCAGCATCTCCAAGCTGAAGTTAATAAAAACACACCTATGCTCCACAATGACATAGGAGAGGCTGGTCGGCCTTGCAACCATCTCAGTAGAGCAGAGGTGGGCAAACCATGGCCTGCGGGCCACATCCGGCCCGTGGGACCTTGTTGCCCAGCCCCTGAGCTCCTGGCTGGGGAGGCTAGCCCCCAGCCCCTCCCCTGCACCCACACCACCGCGCGGGTGGCGGGGTTGCGCACTCCTGTTGAGCAGTGCGTCTGGCTCCGGCTGGGCCTCGCAGCTGCCAGACATGCTGCTCTGAGCGACATGGTAAGGGGGCTGGTGCCGGGGGATTGGATAAGGAGTGGAGGTTGGGGGTGGTGGTCAGGGGATGGGGAACGAGGGGGGATTGGATAAGCGTGGGAGTCCCTGTCAGCGTGGGAGTGTGGATAGGGGTCAGGGGATGGGGAACAAGGGGTAGAATAGGTTTGGGGTCCCAGGGGACCTGTCAGGGGGTGGGGGTGTGGCTAGGGGTCAGGGGATGGGGAACGAGGGGTTGAATAGGAGTGGGGTCTCTGTCAGGGCAGGGGTGTGGATAGGGGTCAGGGAATGAGGAGCAGGGGGTTGAATAGAAGTGGGGTCCCTGTCTGGGGGTATGGATAGGGGTCAGGGGATGAGGAGCGGGGGGTTGAATAGGAATGAGGTCCAAGGAGACCTGTCAGGGGGTGGGGGTGTGGCTAGGGATCAGAGGATGGGAAATGAGGGGTTGAACAGGTGTGGGGTCCCTGTCAGTGGGTGTGGATAGGGGTCAAGGGATGAGGAGTGGGGGAGTTGAATAGAAGTGGGGTCTCTGTCAGGGGGCGTGGCTAGGGGGTCAGGGGATAAGGAGCGGGGGGTTGAATAGGAGTGAGGTCCCAGGGGACCTGTCAGGGGGCAGGGGTGTGGATAGGGGTCAGGGGGGCAGTCAGGGGACAGGGAGCAGGAGGGTTGAATAGGTGCGGGAGTCCTGGGGGGTGGCTGGGGTGAGGGGCCCCAGGAAGGGGTGGTCAGGGGACAAGGAGCAGGGGGGTTGGATGGGTCGGAGGTGCTGAGAGGGACAGTCAGGGGATGGGAAGTGGGAGGGGCTGGATAGGGGGCAGGGGCCAGGCTGTTTGGGGGGGCCCAGCCTTCCCTACTCGGCCCTCCATACAGTTTTGCAGCCCCAGTGTGGCCTGCGGGCCAAAAAGTTTGCCCACCCCTGCACTAGAGCATGAGCCGGCCCAGACTGTGGCCCTTCAGCAGGAAGCCGTTCAAATCTTTGCAACCAAGAAGGCTCGGAAAGCGGCACTTTGACTATTCAAACGGATGAAAATGCCAGTGTTTACTGCGCAGACAAGCAACGTTACATTTGTTCAGGCGTTTGAAAGGTAAGTGTGATGCAGTAGGGACTGTCTGTGTGGGGAGTGGGAGAGCAGGGGAGGACTTTAGGGGATGGTAAGCGTCACTAACCGTTTCTGAACAAGGCATTTTAAGTTGTTAGTTTTCCTTTTATTGGGGTAGGTAGCAAAGCAGGACCACGAGAGGAAACCAGGAGGACGGCAGAATTGAGACCTTTCAAAGTTTTGGCCCAAGCCAGGGGGCGTCATTTGAGCTCCCCGCCTCAGATGCCAAAATGTTGTGGGCTGGCCCTGGCCTCAGCTGGAGTATTGTGTCCAGTTCTGGGCATCACTTTTCAGGAAGGAGGTGGACAAATTGGAGAGAGTCCAGAGAAGAGCGACAAAAATGATTAAAGGTCTAGAAAACATGACCCAGGAGGGAAGATTGAAAAAATTGGGTTTGTTTAGTCTGGAGAAGAGAAGACTGAGAGGGGACATGAGAACAGTTTTCAGATAGGTAAAAAGTTGTTACAAGGAGGAGGGAGAAGAATTGTTTTTAACCTCTGAGGACAGGACAAGAAGCAATGGGCTTAAATTGCAGCAAGGGCGGTTTCGGTTGGACATTAGGAAAAACTTCCTGTCTGTCACGGTGGTTAAGCACTGGAATAAATTGCCTAGGGAGGTTATGGAATCTCCATCATTGGCGATTGTTAAGAGCAGGTTAGACGGCCACCTGCCAGGGATGGTTGAGATAATAGTTAGTCCTGCCATGAGGGCCGGGGACTGGACTAGATGATCTCTCGAGGTCCCTTCCAGTCCTATGATTCTATGATTGTCTATCCGTGGGCAGAGAGCCAGCTGCATTTGCTGTGTAATGGGGCCCTCTAGGTGCGGGGGACGGTTTTACCTTCTTCAATGAGTCTGACCCCAGAGCATTTGTGAAGGGAGGCCCCACACCATGATGTGTGTTTGTGTGTGATTCCCACAAGGAGGGAGGGGCAGCTGTTGTTGTATGGGGGTCACAACCACGTACGCCTCCCGCCGGGCTTCTGCTGAATGGGTGCGAGCGACTCAGGCTGGGGGTGCTGTCCCCAGCGTTGTGCTCACCCCGGCACGGTGCCGCAGGGAGTGGGGTGCTCTCCCCAATCAGTCAGGGCTGCCCCATGCCATCACCCAGTGACTATAGCCAGCCCAGAACAGATCCCAGCTGGCAGCCGGCAAGGGGGATGACCCCAGCATCTAAACCAAAGCCTCAGATCTGCCTGGGGAGCCGGGGGTCCAGAACCCCAGCCCCTCAGCTCCAGCAGCTCCCAGCGCTCACCACGGCAACGCCCGCAGGGGTCCCCTTACTGGGGGCCGCAGTAGGTCTGTTCTCCACTAGAAAGCAGCCGCCCTGTCCCCTGACACATGAAGGCCAGTGGTGATATCCACTCCCCTCTCTGGGTAACTTGAGCCCCCTTTGGGGGTATTTTGAGGGCTGAGCGGTCCTGCCCAAGTCTCTGTCTGGCCTTTCAAAGGACAGGTATGAGCCAAGGACCCCCTCCCTCCGTCCTGTGATCTGTCCCCCATCACCTCCAGAGCAGGTACCAGATTCCCCCAGAGGAAGGGGAAGGAGGGGGCAGGGTCCCAGGGAGTGGGGTGATGGCAGGAGCAGTGATGTGGGCTCCTGGGGGGTGCAGAAGAGGGAGAGGCTGGGTTTGGCTGCCGAGGAGGGAGGAGATGTTCAGATATGGAGAGCCTCAGCTTTCAAGAGGATTTCAGGGAGAGAGTGAGATTTCACCCCCCCTCTATCTGCAATACACTTGCAGCCAGGAGGTGGTGCTCTAGGCCTTGCTAATCTCTCCCACTAGCCTCAAGCCTGCAGAGTAAATCGCCCCCCCATACCTCTCCCTGCCCCCCCCCCATTCTCTCCCTTCTTATTTGGTTCAGCCAGTTCTTGCCACCTCAGGGACCCAGGGCTGGCAGGGCCTGTTCCTGCGGGGAGGGAGTCTCACAGCTACATGTGAGTGTTTGGGGAGGGTGTGGGGTGGGGTGAGAGTTGAAGAGGCTGGCAGGGGCTCCCAGCCGTATGGCACCAATCCAGGGGCGCAGCAGCCCAGTCTGGCTAATGCTGACTATGAAGAGGAATGTAGGGGAGGATCTCCTTTAGACACTAGCACTACAGGGGCTATGACACACAGTCAGGTAATGCTGAGCCCATCCAGCAGAGGGCCATGAGGTGCATGCACACGCACAGAGTGGGGCATTGGGGTCAGCACTGACTGTGAGGGCCAAGCGCCCCCTACTGAGCCCCAACCTTGCTCCATGCATCACAGTGCCCCCCTAATGTTGCACTAAGTGGAGCGCTGCCTGCGTGGAGAGAGAGCGCCCCCTACTGTATCTCCATCACCAGTGTCAGGGTGGGGCAATTCCCCCCCTCCCATGATGGCAGCTGGTTGTTATCCTCTCCCCCTATCACTGGCTCTGGCCCTGGCCTCAGTTCTGGGAAGCCTCCCAGCTTCTGGGGAAAACCCATATTTATAGCTGCAGGCTGCGGGCAAGGGCCTGTCTCCGCTGTATTGAGTGGTCAGCAGGGGTGCCCTGCTCCAAGTGAGGGCAGGCCGGGGGTAAGGAGCAAATCACCCCATCCTCCTCCAGGCACAGCTCCCCCCACAGCTCCTAAACACACCTGCCCAAATCCCCTTTCAGTCCACCACGCAGCCCCACCCCCACTCACCCAGCTGCCCACCACCTGGCAGGGAGACAGCCCTGGTGGTGCAAGGTGGAAAGCAAATGGCGCTTTCCCCTCTGCTGCCAGTTCCACCCCCTACGCAGTGAGAGTGACCCCCTCTTGGGTCCCCGCCCCCCACTCTGGGCTGTCGGTACTTGTCCAGAGAGATCACCCCCTGCTGGCCCTCCACCGTGTGCCCCCTAGCGAGAGCACTGACCCACCTCTGATCACCTCGAGATGCAGCCCCAGGCTCTTGGCATTGCCCCCCCCCCCCTCGGTAGCCCCGAAACACAGCTTTGCATGTGATGTTAATGCAAAGGGCCAGCGAGGGGCAGGCCCTGCCTCTCGGAACAGACTCCATGGCCCAGAAACGCAGTAAACAAATCCAGCTCCCTGGGCCCTCTCCCAGGAGACAGGAAGGCCGGCCTGGGCTGACCCTCTCCCTGGATCCAAACAATCCAGCTCACCAGGGAAGTTCATCCCAGGCAGGACACACCCTGCAGCTTCCCCCCCCCCGCCCCGCTCCGTCCAGAGCCGCTGGCTGGCCAGACTCTGTTGAGGCGGCTGGGCACAAGGCCCGACCCCCATGCTGCTGGGGTGTTCAGCCAGCGGTGCCTGGTGTCATCATGAGGGGTTGCCCTGTGATGCGGCTGGCACAATTTGAACTCCCATTCCTACAGAGGGGTGGGGAAATGCCCCAGCTTATTCCCCTGCGCAGTGTCGCTGTGCTCTGTTACCAGCTACCGCGCCCCGCCCGAGGTGGCTGCATTTCAGCGCTGGGTGAGCCATCCCCGTGCAGCGGTGCGGTGCAGCTGGAAAACAACTGGCCTACCCCACCCCACCCCAGAGGCGGGTGCATTCCAGCAGGGCTGCGCAGGTAGTGTTTGGGCTCCCCCGGCCGCGAGATATGCCCTGGAGACAAGGCTGAAGTGCTCCCTCTGCTCCTGCCCGGCAGCCTCCCTCCAGGCCTGGCCACCCGCCAGGCTGGGAAGTGACTGTTCCTGTTCAGAGCCAGCGAGTTACACAATGGGAAAAACAACCAGGAAATTAATATCCATCTGCCCTGGGGCTGGGTGCAAGTACGCTGGGGATGGCGGCATATGGTGAACGCACGCACACCCCAGCACGGGGGGGCGTGCACACAAAACTGCAGGCAGACATGTCCCCTCCCCAATACCTGAGTCGGGAGGGAGCCGTGGAGACACAATCTCTACCCCCAGCTCCAATCCCATTGCAGGACTTTTCCCCCTCTCCCCACACTGAGCCCCAAAGGGGGCTGCTGCCAGGGCGAGTTGGGGCTCCATTCTTGAGCCTCCGCCCTCCGCCATTTGCAGGTTGGTTCCTTTCTCCCAGGACAAGCCCCGGCAGGATTCTGGTAGAGCAGGGAGGGCTGGGCCAACCCAGCCATTTGCTGCACGTGGGAGTCAGGCCAGGAGCTGGTAAACTGGGGGTGTGTGTGTGTGTCATAACCCAAGGCCTTAAAGGCACAAGTCAGGTGAGTGATGGAACTGATGGTCACAACACCATTCAGCCTGTCCCTGCTTTAACCACTAGACCCCACTCCCCTCCCAGAGCAGGGCCTAGAACCCCAGAGTCCTGGCTTCCAGCCCTCCCTGCTCCAACCACTAGACCCCACTCCCCTCCCAGAGCTGGGGCTAGAACCCAGGCAGCCTGACTCCTAGTTCAGTGCCTTCCTTGCAGGCCCTTGCCCCTGGTGGTATTTGATATTGAGTCACCCTGGTCTATTAATGTGCCCCTTTCTGGCAGCCTGGGGTGCCCCCGGCCAGGACTGAGTGTGCGGGGCTGTGCCCTTCCGAGGGAATTGATCCAACCAACGAGCCCTGCTTTGTACCTATTTACTCACTCCTCAGATGTTAGCTTGAAAATGCCACAAACACATAGCAACGCGTGGCTGGGGTGTGGGCACTTCCCCAACCCCCGCACAGTGGGAGCTTCCCCTCTTCCCTTCTCTCCCAGCTGATGAGCCCCAAGCTAACAGCTGGACCTCGTTAAGGACAGCTGGATCCGCAGGCCTCCCCCCCCCCCAACAATCCTCTCTGCTCTCCAGCTGTTGGCTGGTGCAAAGCTCCCCCCACACACACCCTCACTGCATCTGCCAGAATTGGGTCAGTCCCTGTGACCGCTGTTTATCTTGGGCCGAGCGGGAGGTATCAGGACTCTTTCCACTCTGGAGCTATCCCCAAGGGGGAACTCACATCAGTTGCGTTGGTTTGGGGTCCAGAGTACTGGTCCGTTTTACCCCCACCCTCGTCCAGGAACCCATCCAGAGCTGGCTTCACCCAGCTAGCCTGGGGAAGGGTGAGGGGGCAGGCCACCATTTTTCCTTAGCAAAGGCCACATTTCTAAAAGAGAAAAGAGCTCCTGGCTGTCGTTACTGGAGTGTTTCTGTTGTTACGGTGGAAGCCCTCAGAGGTGGTGGTGGTGAGGCATCATTGCACATTGTCTTCCAAGTTCTTAGCGTGCGAGCGAGTGTTCTGTCCTTGAAGACATGCTGTGTGGTGGTGTTTGTTGACATGATGTGTGTTCTTATGGGGCAGGGGTAGTGGCAAGCAGTGGAGGAGTTTGCTCCAAAGCCATATTCTTCGTAAGTCAGTCAGGTCTGGTGCGGTGCTTCTTACCCTGCCAGTGGCTTCTCAATTGAAGCGGCTGGCAACATGGTGGAAGCAGTGGGATTAGAACCTATGTCTCTATAGCAGCTCTTAGCAGCCATCTCCCCTCCTAATTGTGATACCCTCAACCACCATCCCTCCTGCTCAGAAACTTGCTGGATCCCCGGAGAAGCCACAGCCATGGTTTGTGTGGTACAATGAGGTTGAGAGAGAGAGAGAGAGAGAGAGAGAGAGAGAGAGAGAGAGAGAGTGTGTGTGTGTGTGTGTGTGTGTGTGTGTGTGTGTGTGTGTGTGTGTGTGTGTGTGTGTGTGTGTGTGTGTGTGTGTGTGTGTGTGTGTGTGTGTGTGTGTACACACATGCACCCTCAGCAGCCAGACTGGCTCCCTCTTCCACAGGCATCCAGGGACTTCCAGAGACACTGGAAGCCACAGTGTGGGATCACAGAATGGGCCACGTGGTCTAGCCGTTGGAGCCGGGGAGGCCAGGAGTCAGGACTCCTGGGTTCTATCGCCAGCTCTGGGGTAAGGAGTGGGGATTAGTGCGTAGAGCAAGAGACAGTCAAGACTCTTTGTTCAGTGTCCTGCTGCGTGACTCTGGTCAGGTCGTGGCCTCTCCCTGTACCTCAGTTTCCCCTGGGGTAAAAATGGCTCATTATCCCTTATCTCCAGGGCTGCTAGTGTGGCTTTGCTTGGTTACCCCATCTGCCCTGGGGCTCCGAAGGAGCAGATATGGCTCCCGCTATTGTTCCCATGAGCCTAGCGCTGGGAGTTACACAGCCCCTGTTCCCACTGGGGTACAAAGGAGTCATTCATGGCAGCTTTGAAATGAACGTGCAGCCCTCCCCCAAGAGGCTGTTGTGAAACAGTGGGAGGAAGGAGACAGACAGGGGCCTGCCTGGATTCCCCCTGGGGATTTGTTTATTGGGCCTGCTGATACCAATCCTGAATTCCTCAAAAGGCCAAAACCCTTGATGAACTATGCAGGGACTGCTTGGCCCAGCTCTGAGATGCAGCCAGCTTCTGGGTGAGGCCTGGCAGCTGGTTAACAGCCAAACAGCACTACTGCCCAGAGTGTTCCCTATGGAGCCACCATTCCTGTCCCACAGCACCCCCTAGCATCACACTGGGGCATGGGGGCTGGCACTAAGATCCCCCACCCCCCTGAGCAGTGGCACTGTTGGCCTTTTTGGGTCTCCCATCCAAGAACAAACCATGCCTGTGTCTCCTTAGCGCACAGGCCTTGCTGGTGCCACATCCAGGGCCAGCTGGGCTGCAGCAGCTACCTGTGGGCATGGCTTGGGCCTGATCCTCCCCTCTCCTGCGCCCAGCTGGTGAACTTAGCTCATCTAGGCCAGGCCCTCCTGCTGGCCCCCAACCCCATTGGCCCAGCTGCGTCCCCTGCACGGCCGCTCCCCCATCGCAGCCCCACTCCCAGGGTCAAGGACTTGCGTGGAGTGTCTCCCAGCGCCAGGCCTACCACAGTGTCCAGAGCTACTCGGACAGGACGGGGCCAGGCGGAGCCTAGGGGGAGAACTAAGCCGTGTCTTTCTCTGGGGTTGGGACCTTCAGCCAGTAGGTGCTACTGGATCCCATCTCCCACCCCTCTGCTGTACAAAAGCACCACCAGTGCCTCTCAATCCTGACCCACAGCCCCTACTACCTCAGCCCTGGGACCTCCCAGCTCTGCCAGTGTCCCTCAATCCCAACCCACAGCCCCTACTACCTCAGCCCTGGGATCCCCCCCAGGTCCGCCAGTGACCCTCAATCCCAACCCATAGCCCCTACTACCTCAGCCCTGGGATCCCCGTCAGCTCTGCCAGTGTCCCTCAATCCCAACCCACAGCCCCTACTACCTCAGCCCTGGGATCCCCCCCAGCTCTGCCAGTGTCCCTCAATCCCAACCCACAGCCCCTACTACCTCAGCCCTGGGATCCCCCCCAGCTCTGCCAGTGTCCCTCAATCCTGACCCACAGCCTCCTGCTATCCTAGCTCTGGGCTCCCCGCTCCACCCCACTGCCGTGCAGGTGCCTCTCAATCCTGACCAGCAGCCCCCCCGCCACTATCCTAGCCCCCTAGGTTCCTCTGCCCCCCAAGCTTTGCCAGGGCCCCTCAGTCCCAGCCCGCAGCCTCCTGCTAGCCCAGCTCTGGATCCTCCAATCAGCTGATTGTATGGTCAAAAGGAGAATAAAACAATAGCCCATTAGTTAACAGTGTGTGTGGGGGGTAGAGATGGGATAGTTTCCCTCCCCCGCATCCCAATCCCAGCGCACAAGGACACGGCCCCAGGACGCAGCTGGAGGAATCCTTATCAGCTGGGAGGAATGTGGGGAAGGATCCTGTGCCAGGATACAGCGGCCAGGCAGCTCCTACGTGAGCTAGGAATTAGCCCCTCCGCTACCACCATTCAGCTCTGGGCTCACAGCGCCTCCATCCCCCAATAATCCCTCCCTGACAGCCCCCTCCTTCAACCTCCCTTCCCTCCGATCTCCTGCCTGAGCTCTGGAGGGCAGCCACCAAGGCAGGGCTCGCAGAGGGGAAGAAAGCCCCTTGCCTGAAGCCCCCAGGACCGACCCATGCGCCCCACACCAGAGCCAGCCCCAGCCCAGTCGATTATCTGTACCATTTATTATAAAAATACCATTCACATTATCAGGGCCAGTTGGGCATGGGAGGGGGGCGGGGCGAGAGGCACAGTCCAGGTACCCCCGGGGGGGGCATAAGCATCTGAGAACAGGAGCCACTCGTGGCACAGATGAGCCCCCTCTGAGCCGTCCCTGTGGACCCCACTCCTGCCCAGCAGCCTGGGGTTCATCCTTCATGTTCGACCACCTGCCGCTCTCCCCGCCCTCCTCATCCCCCTGTCCACCAATCACAGCCCTCCTCCCCGGCAGCGGGGAGGGGAGGGGCCATTTCAGTGGAGGAGCAGGTAGCAGAGCCTGGGAAGGTGGCCAAAGCATAACATGCAAATTGTCGTCATAATCCTTCCATGAGCTGAGAAATGTGTGTGGGGGCGGTGAGGGAAGAGGTGGGACTTCCTGTAATGCCCATGTCAAAGGAAGGCGGGACTTCCTGCAGCGTTCCTGTGACGTCCATGCCAAAGGCAGGCGTGACTTCCTGCAATGCCCCTACCGACTAGAGGAAGGTGAAACTTTCTGTGATGTCCCGACTAGAGGAAGGCGGGATTTCCTGCCATGCCTTTGCCAGAGGAAGGTGGGACTTCTTGCGATGCAGCTGCAATATCCGTGTTAGAAGAAGGTGAGACTTCCCGCCATGCCCTAGCCAGAGGAAGGCAGGATTTCCTTCTGCGACGGACAGAGGAGAACCCCGCCCAATAGGAAGCCTTTCGGGAGATGGCGACGACCTGACCCAGGGCAGGCATCCAAGAGGAAATTAAAGTGCTTGGAAAACAGACGGCGGCGACCAGAGCAACACAGGAAAGCCCAGCCCTGCCGGAGAGGAAGCACGTGCGGCCACGTGCTCTGCGGAGGAGCAGAAAGCGGGGCTGGTTCTCCCCGCTGCCGTGCGGGGGCCTGCTGGGTGCTGGTCCCAGCAGGGTGATCCCTCCAGTCCCCCGTTCTGGCACGATGCCTAGCAGTTGGTGTGGCCGCTGGAGTCCGGGCTATCGGGACAAAGCGGGGGCAGGCGGGAGGCTGGGGGCTTGTGGTGGAACATGCCTGAGATGTGAAAGGCCTGGAAGGATGGGAGAGAGAAAACAGGGGTGTGAGACCTAAAAGGAAGGGGCGGGGGAAGAGCTAATTGCACTGACGTGACCCTGCCCCCCATCCTGCTCTCGGGGTGGGGGTTTATTCCACAGCTGGAGGGGAAACCGAGGCAGGCTCTAGTTTAGCCGCAGGCCCAGGCTATAGGGTGAATCAGTATGTAAGGCAAGAATAGGACCCCCCAGCTCCCCCTGCTCTAACCCACCGCCTCCCACTCCCAGAGCTGGGGATAGAACCCAGGAGTCCTGACCTACGTTCTCTCTAAGCTGCAGGGCCGTGCAGCAGCCTATCAAGGGCTGTGCAGGTGCTCAGGGCTGCGGTGGGGAGAGGTGCCTCTCCCACGGTCCCATCCCCAGAGCTGCTGCGGCAGGGAGAGACTCTCTCCCCCATTCCCGGAGCTGCTGAGGTGGGGAGAGAAGCCTCTCCCCTGGCCCCGAGCTGCTGGGGGCACAGAGGGCTGGGGGGGAGTCCTATCTCCCCGCTGCAGCCTCAGGGCAGCCTGCACCCCAAACCCCTCACCCCCACCCCAAAGCCTACACCATCAGCTGGAACTCTCATCCCCCTGCACCCCAAACCTCTGCCCCAGCCCTGAGCCCTCTCCCGCACTGAACCCCTCATCCCCGGCCCTACCCCAGAGCCAGCACCCTCAGCCAGAGCCCTCACTCCCCCTGCACCCCCAACGCTCTGTCCTAGCCCCCACATATTGGTGCCCATAACAAGATTCATCCCACACACGGATGGGAAAAATTAGAGGGTTCACTGGTCCTGACTCCAGCCCCTGTGCTCTGACCCGCCAGATCCCCCGCCCAGAGCTGGGGATAGAACCCAGGAGTCCTGACTCCCAGCCCCTTGGATTCTATATTCCATGCTCCCAGGCAGGGCGCGTCCCCCCTCGGTGCCTCAGTTTCCCATGAGTACAAGGGAGTTCGCACCTCCTGCTGGGGCCATGCTGTGCTAAGGACCCCCGGGGTTGCGGGGAGGGAGCTGGGCCGCTGGGCCCCCATGGAAGGGGAGGGGAGGTTGGCTGGGAGCCCAGCAGTCCTGCGATGAGGGAAGATTTCCTCCCTGTTGCCTGTTCTAATGCTGAAGCAGGAGGCGTTTCCTGTGCTGTTTCCTGGCAGCCCACGGCTCCAGCCCTGGGAGTGACGGTGTTTCAGCCCCTCAGCTCCGGGCTGGTTGCACAGCCCCCACTCCCTCAAGACTGGGGGTGAGGAGAGCATGGGGGAGAATCCTGGCCCTGGCTCCAGCGCCTGCCACCCAAGGAGCTCAGAGCGTTCTCCACACGTTCCCTCCACCGCTGCAGCCGCTTAGAGAGGGAAAGGGACTGGCCCAAGGTCACACGAGTCAGCGGCAGAGCCAGGAATGGAGCCCCAGGAGTCCTGGGTTCTGGCCCCCACACTGAGCTAACTGCTAGACCCCACGCCCCTCCCAGAGCTGGGGAGAGAACCCAGGAGTCCTGACTCCCAGCGCCCCACTCTAACCACTAGACCCCACTCCCCTCCCAGAGCTGGGGAGAGAACCCAGGGTCCTGATTCCCAGCCCCCCTGCTCTAACCACTATACCCACTCCCTCCCAGAGCTGAGAACAGAGCCCAGGAGTCCTGGTTCCCAGCCCACCTGCTCTAAATCCTAGACTCCACTTCCTCTCCTAGAGCTAAGAATAGAACCCAGGAGTCCTGGCTCCCAGAACCCCAGTCCCCTCACTTGCTTTAACCCACTAGACCCCGGAGCTGGGGAATGAACCCAGGAATCCTGGCTCCCAGCCGGGCTCATGGACTGAGTGTGGGGTGGGCTGGGACATGCACCCCGATACTCTAAGAAACCAGACAAACTCCTCACACTTCTGGGAGCCGGGCCAGAGTCGAGCTGGTGACCTAGAGGGGTCCAGGCACTGATCTGTCCTGGACAGACGGCCGGCCGACCGGCTGGTGGGGGGCCGGCTGGTGTGGAGGGACCGGCTGGCCAGCTAGAGGCTCACACTTACCACCCAGTAGGCGATGAGCGCCCCCTGCAGGAAGCCCATGGCCACGTCTGAGGGGTGGTGCCAGTAGTCAGAGATGCGGGTGAGGCCGGTGTAGAGCGCCAGCAGTAGCAGGACGAACTGCAGCAGGGGGCGCAGCAGACGGGCGCCCCGCCAGGTTAACCGCGCCTGCAGGTAGAACTTGGGGGTGGGAGGGGGAGAAGGGGGTGGTGAGCATTGGCGGAGGGCACTGCTCCTGGTCGCCACTCCCCCCAAATGCTGCTGCTCCCACCCCAAAACCCTACCAGCTCCCCCCCACGCTCCGATTCCTGCCCCCTACACCCCTACGCTCCACCTCTCACGCCCCACCCCCAAACCCTGCTGCCCCCAAATGCTGCTCCCCCATCCCTGCCCCCCACAGCACAGCAAGAAGAATAAAGGGCATCTGAGCTGGGGGGCTACTCGCAGTCCTAGTCGGTGGCGTCACCGCTGCCCCCGCCTGAGACACTTTCCCAACCCCCACCACCCACCATTCGGGCCCTTCAGCCAGGGACGCATAAAGGACCTGTTTGTGCCGCTCCCCAAGGGAACAATGGGCCCTTCTCCATCGCCAGCCACATGGACCCAGGCATCCGGGGCGGGGGAAGGGGCTGTTCGGGTGCGGGAAACTGACTCACTTTGATGAGGGGGGAGATGGGTCAGGTGTGGGGAGTGGAGGAAAGGAGGGGAGTGAGTGGGACAGGTGCTGAGAGCAGGGTCAGGACTCCTGGGTTCTATCCCCAGCTCTGGGAGTGGGGTCTAGTGGTTAGAGCGTGGGGGCTGGGAATCAGGACTGTCCCCTCACCCATTGGGCCGCACTACCCTCCAGTCAGGAGACAGGAGCTGGGGCAGCCAGACATTGGCTGCACTGCAGACCATTGGCTGCTCAGGTACCGGATAAGCCTCTGTAGGCATGTGGGGCCCAGAACCACCCTTCTGCTATCAGCCACTGGAGGGGGCTCTCTGCTCGCCCCACCCCACTCTCAGAGCCAGAGAGAGAACCCAGGTCCCTCTGCTCTAACCACTAGACACCACCCTCCTCCCACAGCTGGGGATAGAACCCAGGAGTCCTGGCTCCCAGCCCCTCCTTGCTCTAACCCCCAAGGAGCCATGCCCCTCCAAGCACCAGGAATAGAACCCAGGCGTCCTGGCCCCCAGTGGGCTCTGTCTGTAACCTTCCAACTGCCATGCTGGCAGGAAGTGCCTGGCACGGAGGGACCCTCTGCTGGGTTATTCCAGGCACTTGGCTCCACTCCCTGCTGAGGTCTCAATCTGGCTCGGGGTGGGACCCTGCACGGGGGTCGCTGGCTAAGAGGGGCTGCCAGGCCCAGCTGCTCCACCATGCACCCAGTGACCTCCCCCAGCCTGGCCCTGCGGGGAGATCTCCCACTGCCCCCCCAGTGACCTCCCTCAGCCTGGCTGTACGGGGAGATTTTCCCCTGCCCCCCGCAGTGACCTCCCCTAGCCTGGCCGTGCGGGGAGATCTCCCCCTGCCCCCCAGTGACCTCTCCCAGTCTGGCCCTGTGGGGAGATCTCACCCTGCCCCACTGGTGACCTCCCCCAGCCTGGCCCTGTGGGGAGATCTCCCCTTGCACCCCCCTCCCCAGTGATCTCTCCCAGCCTGGCCCTGCGGGAAGATCTCCCCCTGCCCCCAGGTGACCTCCCCCAGCCTGGCCCTGTGGGGAGATCTCTCCCTGCCCCACCGGTGACCTCCCACAGCTGGGCCTTGCGGGGAGATCTCCCCTGTCCCCCAGTGACCTCTGCACAGGGCTCCACTGGCGAGGGGAACCCCCACCCCAGGGCATTCAGGCGTGACCCACGAGGGATGGAGCCAGGGTTGCCGCGGGAGGTTCTAGGATGATCAGATCAGGCCTGTGCACTGTTAAGGTGGGTGGGGTCGGGCGGGGGCACTTACCACCAGGTATGTCATGCTGTACATAGCGAAGGAGGCATGGCCGGAGTAGAAGGACTTCCTACAAGGGGGCAAATAAAGGCCTGGGTTATAGCTGGCGGCACCGCCCGTTACCAGGGGTGCAGAGGGATCCCGCGAGCAACCCCTCCGCCTGCCTCAGATCCCATCCAGGGCCAGGCTGGGGGGGCTCCGAAGCCGCTGCCCAGGGCAAGGCGTTGTCCAGCATGGCGGGGGCAATCTCCACGGGTAGCCACCCCCACAACCCCAGACACTGGGACAGGGCAGCTGCCATGGGACCCCTCCAGGTATTACGGACACACACAGTATCTTGAAGCATTTGTGTGAGCCAGGGGCTGCGTTCTGCCAAGCTCCCTCCAGAAACTAAACTCAGCAGGGACTATTACTGCAGACTCTGGGAGCGACTGCCCAGAGTGGGTCGGACAGGGGTCCAGAGGCCCAGGGGCTGGTGGTACAAAGGGCCAACTAAAAGTAGCTGGGAACCCTTGACTTTGACCTTTAACCAAGAGCTTGCACCCTGCCAAAGAGCCTGAAGGACGTGGGCACCTACTGGCCCCTCCCGGTGGAAGTTGGCGGTGTGCTGAAGTGGGAATTTTTGGTCATATTTGTTGTGAGGCCGGAGTGTGCCTCAGTTTCCCTGATACACTGCATGGCTGCCCAGCGGTGAGGCGGGGGAAGGGATGATGTTTGCTCTCGGTGGGGGATAAGTTGGCTTGGGAACCCCAACGAGTCTTTCACCTGGGAAGTCAGAGACCTCACAGGGCGTGCAAATGGGGGTCATTAGAGATCTGGGCTGAGCAGAATATTCATCGAATCTCCATCTGTCTACATGGACTGTGCTGGGCCCCAGCTGATTACACAGCCCGGTGCTGGAGCATCACCGTGACTCCTCGGCCCCTGAGGAGCAGACAAGCCTCCCCCCGGGGTGTGTCCCAGCAGAGCTCGGGGCGTGATGCAGCAGTAGGGTGTCCAGACAGCAAATGTGAAAAATCGGGACGGGGGTGGGGGGTAATAGGAGCCTATGCAAGAAAAAGACCCAAAAATCGGGACTGTCCCTATAAAATTGGGACCTCTGGTCACCCTAAGCAGGATGGACCCAGAGGTTTCGGTCTCAGGAGGTGGAGCATGGCTGGTTTACGCTGAGTTTTCTCTGCAATGCTTCTGGCCCAAGAAGAACCGGCCTAGCCCCTGGGAGAGAGCAGAATTGCAGGCGGGTGGCTGGGCGAATGGCAGGGAATTACAGAGGGGCTGCAAGCCTAGATCTCCGGGGGGGGGGCCAAGGCCTAAAAGGACATCCCCTGAGCAGACACCGGTTCAAACCCAGCCTGGCTCAGAGGTACAGTAACCCTGAAGCTGTGTAAGGGACCCACTCCTGGATACTGCGGAGGGGCAAGTTGTATGGGGATCCCCCTGATACTCTCCATGGGGACCTCCCCCCAGATACAGGGACAGGGCAAGGGGGGGCATGACACTGGGGCAAGGGGCAGTCTAATGTCAGAACTCCCCCTGGCACCCATCACATCATACTGGTCTCAGTGGGAAATCTATAGGGGATTTTTTTTAGGCCAGGCTGCTGGACACAGACAGACCCTATGGTTCTCCCGAGCCTGTAAGGCCAGGTGTCACCACCAGGGGACCCCCCCCCCCCCAAATCTGGGCCTGCACTCTGCAGCTGGCTCCACTAGAGGGGGACCCATCCTTTACCTCAACCCCCCACCCTGTCTTAAAGGGACAGCGCCCCCGGGAGCTCACCTGGCTTCCTTCTCCTGCGACGGCCCCGCAGTGCAGGTGTACTCCTCCACGTAGCCCCGGGAGCAGTTGAGGAGAGCGAGGTCCGGCCGGCAGACAGCCAGGAAGTGGGGGCGGAGGCGGCCGACGGTGATCTTCGCCATGTTGGTGAGGGACTGGCCCACGGTGCAGCCGAAAAGGAAGGCGCCAATCTCCTTGTAGAGGATGGCCACGTAGGGGTTGGGGATGAAGGAGCGGGAGCCCAGGCGCAGGGAGTGGATGCGGTAGCTCTCGCCCAGGGCGATCTGCATGGCAAGACGGGGAGGCACCGGGGCACGGCAGCTTGAGACGGGCAGCCGTCCCAGCCAGCTCCCCGCTCCATGGGTTGGGACACGGACCAGCCCCGAGGGCCGTGGGAAGCTGGGTAAGGGGGGGCTCCCTATGCACCTTGCAGACCAGCAGGACTCAATCCCCTGCTTCCCCTGTCCCAGCCTCTTTGTTTACCCCATAATCTCCTCCCACCCAATGCCCGTTTTTAAAGCCAGTCCTGCCCCCAACCCTCCTATCCTGCCCCACACCCTGCAGCAGGGAGTTCAACAAGGCAAGCAGCCTGCTGGAGGTGGGGTTCTGCAGCAGCGGATCGTGCCCAGGCTGGGATCCTGTCTCTGGGGCCAATGGCTGATGCTTCGGAGGAAGGGTTGGAAACACGTGCTTTGCGTCGATGGTCATGGCTAGCATTTTGTAAGGGGCACATGGGGGTTGGCTACCCAGAGCCCACCCCTCTGCCACCTCCAGCCTCTCACACCCAGCCCGACACCCCTCAGGGAATGTAGCAGGGGGATCAGCAGGGGGCGCTCTCTCCTGGCAGGCAGCGCGGGCCCCAGTGCGGCACTAGGGGGCGCTGTGCTGCAGGGGGCGCTCGCCTCTCACAGCGACTCACCGAGACAGAGGTGATGAGGATCCCCAGCGAGATCAGCACCGTGTCGCTGACGGTCTCCGCCCGCTTCAGCGGGTAGCGGATGCTGCTGTCGTTGCAGTAGAAGCCGCGGCGCATGGGGGGCACCAGGCCAACCTCACAGACCAAGAATGGGATGGAGGCTGCAGCGGGAAGAGAGAGCGGGGCGCTGAGCAGGGGCTAACTCAGCCCAGGGGGCATCTGTGAGGCCTCCTTGCCCCAATTCCACGAGGTTCCCCCACAGGAACTGGCTCAGGACACCCCAGTCTGACTACCCCCCTCAGGGACTGCCCTCCCTTCTCCCAACCCCATCTCACTGCCTCTCCTGCCCCAGGGCACCAGCTCATGACACCCTGCAACAACCCTCCCAATACTGCCCCCTCCCCCACCCAAGATCACTCTGTGACCCCCCCCAAATTCCACTGCCCTTCCCCCAGGCATCATGTCATACCACCCAACCCCCATCCCACTGCCTCCACCCCTCCAGGGACCAGCCCAGGACACCCAACCCCCATTATCCTGCTTCCCTTCGGGTCTGGTCCATGACTCACCTCCCTCCATCCTGCTGCCCTCGCATGACTGGCCTGTGACAGCCCCCCCCAGACACTCCTGATAACCCTCCTCCAGGAACCAGCCTCATTGCTTTGGTGGGGCTCTCCCCTCCCTGCCTCCACCACCACTAGGCAGGGCACATGGCTCAGACCCCAGCACGTGGCAGCCCCGCCATAACTCTGATCTGGGAGCAAAGCAGGGGGATCTCCCCTCTGATCCCAGCAGGAGCAGCCCTTGGATGCTGGAACAGGGTGCAACCTGCTTTCCATTAGGGCTGCTGGCAGGAGTCAGTGATGGGGGGTGCAGGGAGGGAGGAGATTAGGCCTTAAAGTTCCAGCCAGGACGGGTGAGTTCCTGATTCTAAGAAGCCACGTCTGTGCCTGGCTCTTAAAGGGGCAGTAAAGCCAAATTCCCCCTCCCTCGTTAGAAGAGAAAAATGCCCACGTGGCCCAATTTGTCGCCTCTCCACCATGAACCCTGCACTCATGAGAGACCCCTGCAGCACGGGGGGCTAGAAGCACCAGTCTGGACAACGGTGAACAGACCCTGGTGAGGTGGGAGCAGAGACTCGGACTCTCCCATGCAGAGATCCTGTCGCACGTGGGGGCTATAAGCGTGAAACCAGGGAACGGGCCTGGATCCCAGTGTGCTGGGAACTTAAGTGTGAATCCTGCCGGGTGGGTCCTGCTGCACACAAGGCTGGGAGCAGGAAGCCTGGCACTCGGGTGCTTGGACACCAGCGTGATCAGACACTGGGAGCGGGAACCACAGTGCTAGTGCCCTCGCAAGTGTGGATCCCAGTGAGCTGGGCTTGCAAATCCTGGCACTAGCACCCTGACACAAGGATCCTGGTGGGCAGGGTGGGCATGTCCTGGCACTAGCACCCTGACACAAGGATCCTGGTGGGAAGGGTGTGCATGTCCTGGCACTAGCACTCTGGCACGAGGATCCTGGTGAGCAGGGTGTGCATGTCTTGGCACTAGTGTCCTGGCATGAGGATGCTGGTGAGCAGGGTGGGCATGTCTTGGCACTAGTGTCCTGGCATGAGGATGCTGGTGAGCAGGGTGGGCATGTCTTGGCACTAGTGTCCTGGCATGAGGATGCTGGTGAGCAGGGTGGGCATGTCTTAGCACTAGCACCCTGGCACAGGAGGATCCTGGTGGGCAGGGTGGGCATGTCCTGGCACTAGTGTCCTGGCGTGAGGATGCTGGTGCACTCAGAGGCTGGGAGCATGAACCTGTGCAGTAGCAGGCTGGGACGGGAATGTGAAGAGATGGAAGAAGATCCCAATGAGGTCGACGTAGGGAGTGCAAATGGTTCATCCTTCTGCTTCAGTTTGGTGTGATTCCAGCTCTGGTGGGACCCAGGCGTCCTAGCAGGCAGTGCCTGGGCTGTCACTTTAAGAGACAATGAGGCTGCAGAACCCTCCCAGGGGGCTCTGGGCTCCTTTTTGGGGCTGAGAACGATGTTTCCACGTTTGGTTCCCAGGTTCCCTCCCTTCCCGTCTCACTTGGCAAATGATTTTTCTCAGGATCGCTCTTTCCGACGGGCTAGGCCACCCGCCAAGGGCCGGGTGCCTGCAGAGCACCTTGGGACCTAGGAGGGGGAGCCCGACTCCCTCCTCCCAGCAGGGGGCACCGCACGACGGGTGAGTGGCTAGGGCTGGGTGTGCTCTCCTGGGGGGCCAGCAGGGGGCACTACCACCCTTAAGACGGGCAGGGAGAAAGCGGGGATGCCAGAGCTGGGAATGTCCACCAGGGGGCACTGCCAGCTTGGGGCAGGATCCCCCCAGGGCTGGGCATGCCAGAGGGGCATGTCACCCTGGTGCCTGCAGGGGGCGTTCTCGGGAACGCAGCCCCCTGGCAGGAATGAGCCACCCCCGGCTTTGACATCAAAGATCTGAGACTGACGGGGACGGCTGGCCTGGGCCAAGGTTGGACCCCACCCAGCTCCCAGAGACTCCCACGCTGTGCGGATACCAAGGCCCCAGGGACTGGCTTGAGCCGGCTCCAGGTTTCCATCCTCACTCGGCTGCGCTGTGACCTGCCTGGGCAGGGCCGTATTCGTACTGAGAGCCCAGGGCTGGAGTGGCAGCAGCGCGTTCAGAGCAGTGCCGGACACGCCAGCCGTGACCGGGAGCCCCAACCCTCTGGGGCAGATCCCTAGCTGGTGTAAATCAGTGCCCTCCATTGGAGCCACAGAGCCAGATCCACGGCTGGTGTAAATCAGTGCCCTCCATTGGAGCCACAGGGCCAGATCCCCAGCTGGTGTAAATCAGTGCCCTCCATTGGAGCCACAGGGCCAGATCCCCAGCTGGTGTAAATCAGCACCCTTCATTGGCGCCACAGGGCCAGATCCCCAGCTGGTGTAAATCAGCACCCTTCATTGGAGCCACAGGGCCAGATCCCCAGCTGGTGTAAATCAGCATCACTCCATTGAAGCCATGGGGCCAGATCCTCAGTTGGTGTAAATCAGCACCCTCCATTGGAGCCATGGGGCAAGATCCCCAGCTGGTGTAAATCAGCACCCTCCATTGGAGCCATGGGGCAAGATCCCCAGCTGGTGTAAATCAGCTCCCTCCATTGGAGCCACAGGGCCAGATCCTCAGTTGGTGTAAATCAGTGCCCTCCATTGGAGCCACGGGGCCAGATCTCCAGCTGGTGTAAATCAGTTCCCTCCATTGGAGTCAGAGGGCCAGATCCCCAGCTGGTGTAAATCAGCTCCCTCCATTGGAGCCAGAGGGCCAGATCCTCAGTTGGTGTAAATCAGTTCCCTCCATTGGAGTCAGAGGGCCAGATCCCCAGCTGGTGTAAATCAGCTCCCCCCATTGGAGCCATGGGGCCAGATCCCCAGCTGGTGTAAATCAGTTCCCTCCATTGGAGCCAAGGGGCCAGATCCCCAGCTGGTGTAATCAGCATCGCTCCGTTGGCATCAATGGGCCAGATCCCCAGCTGGTGTAAATCAGCACCCTCCATTGGGGCCAAGGGGGCCAGATCCTCAGCTGGTGTAAATCAGCTCCCTCCTTTAGAGCCATGGGGCCAGCTCTCTAGTGGTGTAAATCAGCACCCTTCATTGGAGCCAAGGGGCCAGATCTCCAGTGGTGTAAATCAGCGCCCTCCATTGGAGCACAGAGTTTGGACAGAGGAAAAGTCCAAACACCCTGAAATCTGGGGTGGGGAGGGTGTTGCGCGGCAGCGAGAGACCAGCCTGGAGCTTTAGGGGCACGTGCCCATCACACCTTCAGCTACCTGCCCTCTTAGAGGAGCGCCAGGGCCTCCAGCCCAGGGTGAGGGGTGCAAATGTCTGCGCACCGGGGTTCAGCTAGCCGAGCGTGGGGGAGTTTCTTGTTGCCAGGACACCGCCGTGTGAGCGGGGCAGGCAGGCGTGCAATCACATCCACCGAACGGTGGCTTGTGCGAAGCTGTCAATTTCCTCGTGGGCCACGGGCCAAAGGCAGCTTCTTAGCCAGCGCACGTGGTACCCGGGCGTGAGTCTGCGCCCACAGAGGGTGTGATTCAGTCAGGTGAGCGGGGGAGCACCGCTCTCGCCCACCAGGGGGCGCTGTCAGGACATTGGGGGGCACTTCACCCACCTGGGGGGGCACTGCTAGAACAGCAGGGGAAGATGCCCTTTGCCCCAGGGGGGCACCACTGTGACAGCGAAGGGGTGGGAGTGGGGGGACGCCCGTTCAGCCCCTTGCCCTGGTCTACATTAGCTCTGTCAACGCCAGCCCAGTGACTCCTGCCTGCCCTTGACCCAGCCCTGCCCAGCCGCGGTGCCCCAGCCATCTCAGACATGCCAAACCTCCCGGCTATTCGGACAGGACTCGGCTATTAATAGCCCCTCTCTTGCCCATGTTCGGGCGTCCCCCACGCCCCCTGGCTCGCTGCCCGGGGCTAGGGGCTCCCTGCCGTTCAGACCCAGGTGCCGGGCTGGGAGGGAGAGAACAGGGCCTGGGAGGGGGTTCCCTACCTTGCTGCGGGGGAGGGAGGGATTCCCAGGGCTAGTGCCTCAGTGGGTCAATCCTGCACGGGGGGGGCTCTTGGGACAACTGCTCTGGTGAACGGATCCCAGGGCCTGTAGGGCACAAGCGTGTGAGGCTGGCAGGCACTCGCACCCTTAGCACTCAGGACGGGCGTGCCAGCCCTGACCCCAGCAGGGGCTGGGCATGGATGTCCCTGCAGCACCCTCTCCCACCCGCCCCCAGGGTGGTGTATAGGGCCAGAAACTCTCCCCCACTCCCGGGTAGGTTCAGCAGGCACCGCTGGGGCCGACACCGAGGGGCGGAAGCAGGTGGAACCCGCAGCGGGAGAGGCCAAGGGGCACCGAGCGAGCGTCCTAGGGAGAGGAGCGGGGAACAGCTGCAGGGCGCGGCCGGCCCTGAACAGCAGCCAAGAGCCCAAGGCCAGGAAGGGAGGGTAGCAGGGATGGGATGGAACCAGGGCGGGAGGAGGAAGAGAAAAGCGGGCGAGCGGCTGAAGCAGAGAGAGGAGGGGAGCCCCCCTTCCCACCCCGCAGACCCCTGGCGGGCAGCGAGCTGGTGCCATGAGGTGTGGGGGGAGGTACTGGCAGGGGGCACTGGAGGCTGCCCAAGCCAGGCCCTGATCCTGGGGTAGGCTGTGCTGGCGGAAGGAGGGAAGCACTGGGGTCCTGCAGCGGGCCGGGGGTTGCCCGTGGGTTGGGATGATGGCTTGGGCTCTCCCCGGCGAAGGGGGATGGTTGGGATGTGGGCAGAGCCCCGGTGGGGGTAGGGGGAGTCATGACCTGGCACAACCTGTGACCCTTTCTTAATCCTCCTCCCCCCTCGCCCTGATGCCTTATCCCAGAGCCTTCTGGAGATCAGCGTTGTCCATCCTTCACCCAACCTGACCCCCACCTTCCCCACAGCCCAACCCCCATCAGCTGCCTCTCCAGTGAGTCCTCCCCTCCCCCCTGATTTAACACCCCTCCATGACCCAATCCCCCCAAATAGCCTCCCTTTGCAATACAACACCTGCCCCCACCCTTCCCCCAGGACCCAGCCCCACCCACCTTGTCCCAACCCCCACGATCCACCCTGCCAGTCTGCCCATCAATCCGACCCCTTCTCCAACTCCGACCCTCATGATCCACTCCACCAGCCTCCCTCTCCCCCAGGATCTGATCCACACCACCCTGGCACAGTCCCATGATCCAACCTACTTTGCCCTCTCCCCAACATGATCCAACCCCTGAAGGTCCCCCCCCCAGCCACTGAGCTCCCCCAGTCCAGCAGCAACCCCCATTCCTCAGAGTGGCAGGGCTGACACGGCGTCTCTCGCTGCTCCCCAAGCCAAACTGACTCGGATCCCCCCCACGGCACCCCCAGCTCTGCTAACATGCTAGGATACTCCCCTGGCTCACCCCACTAACTGTCCCGCTGAGCCCAATGGCTAGTGCAGTCGGGTCAGGGGGTTCATAGAGAGGAAGGATGGCCCAGTGGTTAGTGTGCTAGCCCAGGACCTGGGAGAGCTCAGTTCCCAACTCTGCCACAGAGCTTGGGCAAGTCACTTGCCTCTCTGTGCCTCAGTTTCCCCAGGGGTCCTACCATGCAAAGGGGCTGTTAGGCAATGTACATTACAGATGGTGAGGGGCTGGATACCAGGGCACGCGACTTCCGTGCAAGAACGAACTCTATCTGGCTTTGCCCTGCTCCTGTTTGACTGAAGTGGAATTGAAGTAGGGTCTGTAAATCGGTTTGGAAAGAGATTTACACCAGCACAGCCCCTCTGCAATGGGTTCTGTTTGCAATCAGCTTCAACTGAACTGATGTCAGGTTTTGTACGTACATCTCCACCCCCTGCTCCCGTTTAACTTAAATCAGCTCCCTGGCCAGTAAGAAGGGCCCTACGAAATTCACAGACCATTTTGGACAATTTCACGGTCATAGGACTTTAAAAATTGTAAATGTCCTGGTTTCAGATATTTCAATCTGAAACGTCACCGTGTTGTAACCGAGGGGGTCTGAACCCAAATGGAGGTCCTGGGGGGAGGGGGTCACAAGGCTCTTGTAGGGAGACAAGGGACTGCCACCTTCACTTCTGCCCCGCTGCTGGCAGAGGTGCTGCATTCGGAGCTGGGTTCCTAGCCAGCAGCTGTCCAGAGGTGGGTTTGACTAAGCCCTGGGAACGGTCCATGCAGGGGAAAAGGAAATCCCATCCCTTCCTGGCCGGGCTGGGACTAGAACCTAGAGCCTGATTCATGGTAGCAGCCCCCAGGTGGGGTGTCCCAGCCCTTCTCCTCCTCCAGGCCTAGCACTCGGGGGCTAACGGGGTCTTAGGCTGGCAGGGGGACAGAGGGGGGGAAGAGTTGTGTCCATAGCACACCCCCCCCATGGCGCCCCGGGAGGTCACCCACCTGTAAGGCCAGTCCTGCCCTTCCCCATACCCTCCCACCCATCCCCTATCGCCCATTTCTTCTGGCAAGCAGAGGCTAGAGACACCATCCCTACCTATCCTGGCTAATAGCCATCGCTGGACCTATCCTCCAGGAATTTATCTAGTTCTTTTTTGAATCCTGTCATAGTCTCGGCCTTCACAACATCCCTTGGCAAGGAGTTCCACAAGTTGACTGTGTGTTGTTCCGTGCATCAAGTCTGCTCAACCAATTGCGTGCCCAGAAATCAAATGAAGCCAAAGCATTTCCATTTCTTGGTTTGAAAAGACTCTTCCTTCCAAAATTTCCTCCAGTTTTACTTAACCCATCCTTCCCCGCACGATGTTTCAAAACGGTTGCAGTCAAGTCAAAACATTTTGATTTTGTCAAACTGAAATATTTCCTTCCACCCAAAACGATTATTTTGCTTTGCTGTTTCGGTGAAAGAAACAAACCCCAAAATCCATTATCTGCCCAGTTTTACTTATCTGGCCCCCAGTACCCAAAATAGATCACTCCAGTAGATTATCCCAGGATATTTCTGCCTATATATAGACAGAGACATCAGAACCCAGACTGATGGATCCATTTAGTTCACTACCCTGTCTCTGAGAGCAGGTAGGGCCAGAGAATAAAACCCTGTTGTCAGCAGTTAAGGGAGAATACATATTAACCTCCAAGATTCAAAGGTCGATTTATATACAAACAGGCCCTTTCTCATCCTTTCAAACCTCTTGGTTATTACGTTTTTAGCCCTCTAACTCCAGATAGTCTCATTAGCCCTTCCTCTTTTAAAATACAAAATCCTGCTGAAATCAAAGACATCTTGTAGCAAGGAGTTCCGCAGGCCAAGGACACAACCTGCGTGTGGAAAGTATTTCCTTTGCTCTGTTTTGAGCGAGCCACCTTTTGGCTTCTTTCAATTTCTCCTTGTATCGTGAGGCACAGCCAACGGATCTACCTTCTCCGCCTCATTTGCCTCTAACACTCCCACAATGTTAATCTCTCTCTTCACGCATAAGAGGCTTTTCCCCAGGCCTCAAGCCATGCTCCATCCGCCTAATGCTGGATCCTTCTGCAGACGGCTCTGAACTGAGCCCAGCACCCCTGGTGGGTCTGGCCCATTGATGCCATTAGAATATTTTCCATCTTATTCTCCTTCCTAGCCTAACGTGTGTTCCTTGCTTTTCCCTCAGCGACACCAGCAGTTTAGTGGGTAACGGGCTCTGAAAGCGTCGATCCTGCTGGGGTCCAGACACAGCCCTGATGGGGAAAGGTGGCAGATCGAAGTGAGATCCCTGCAGCTACAGTGCCATTAAATATCCTTCCAGAGGAGAAGGTGTGGGGCCTAACTGATGCCCCGGACACGCCACATGAGGTCCGGAGCTTTGAGTCATCAGGTTTGCGCAGATCCAGACTCCCCAGAGTCATGGGTTTGCTGGGAATGAAACCAAACTGATCCTCATGCTCCAGCCAGCTAATCTGGCTTCCATGCCATCAACTTCAAACTGCGCTGGATTCGAGTTGCCTCCGCCCCAAAATAAGAGCTGGCACTTCTGTCTACAGGGAGACATGGTCTTTGCCTCCATGGGGCAGCTAGTAACTCTGCTTCCTCCCCCAGACCAGCTGGTGTCAACCCCCCCGCTCCCCTCATTGATGCCCTCCAGCTCAAGTCCTGGACCAAGTTTCCTCCCCAGAGGTGGCTGCATTTCATGGTCAGGGCACAGCTTTGGGATCCGCAGTACTACAGCAAAGTGGGCAGGAGTCCCAGGGAAAGGAGAGGCAGGGGGGCCCATAACGCATGGGGCTCTGCCCGCGCCGCACTCACCCACGAGCAGACAGACGATATCCAGGACGACCAGGGTCTTTCTCTGCCCCAGCCCCGGGGCAACATAATCCTCAGGCTGGGAGCTGGGCGCCCGGACTGTCACCCGGACATCTCGGCCTCCTGGCCATGCCTGGGGCTCCACAGAGAGCCTGGGGGGCAGATCGGGGAGGAGTTCACACTTGCCCTTTTGCATGGCCTTCGGGCGGGAGAGGAAAGGTGCAATCCAGATTCCTAGAGCAGGACCAGGGGAATGTGGATTTCCAGCCCCAAGAGCGGCAGGGGATTGGGAGGGAATCCAGATTTCGGGCACAGCCTGGCACAAGGACGGAGCGGCAGAGGGCTGGTGTCTTTCCTGCTCCTCCTCGTCTCTCCGTACAGAGGTCAGGGAGCCTGGAAAGCAGCAAAAACAAAGAAACCGTTCTAAGCTACAGGTCAGCCAAGGCTGCGGCTGCACTGGGGGGCAGTGCGGGGAGATAGGGGCTCAGTAGCGGGGAGGGGGGATCTCAAGGATCTATGCTCCAGGGATGACGGCATCGGAAGGGCTCTGGGCAGAGATCCCAGCTCCAGGAGGGGCATGCACAGGGCCAGCTGCAAGGGAGCATGGGCAGAGATGGCAGCTGCCCAGAGTGTGTGTGCCGGGGGGGCAGAGATCACAGTTTCCCCTGGCTGGACCCCACCCGAAGCTCCCCTTTGGGGGCGTCAGGGCAGGGAGCCCAGCTCTCCCCATGGGTGGGTGCAATCAGGGGGTTGGCATAGGAGGATCTGGGCAGGGGATCCCATGGGTGATCTAGGCAGGGGTTCAGGGGGGTGGAGGCCCAGGAAGGGGGGTGTAGTGGGGCTCAGGAAGGTGGGGTCCAGGAGGTACTGCACATCCCAGAGATGGGACAAAGATCAGCACTCAGGGCACCTCCCTCTGGGGGATCCCACAGGCAGGTGAAATCCAGGGGGATCTAGTCATGGGGTCCTAGCTCCCTGTGGGGGTAGGGGGGTCCAAGGAGGCACCTAGGAAGGGGCACATAGGGAGCAGAGATCCTGGGAACGGGGAGGGGTCCCCCTGGGGAGGAGAGGTTCAGGGGGTAGGGGCCCCGAGAAGGGGGGTCTGGAGGTCCCGGGAAGGGGGTCCAGCCGGGGTCCCAGCTCCCCCCAGGGGGCCTGGGCTGGAGAGTCCCAGGACAGGGGGGCCAGCCAGAGGTCCTAGCTCCCACCCGGGCAGGAGAGGGCAGGGGGCCTGGGATGGGGAGTCCCGGGAAGGGGGTCCAGCCAGGGGGCCTGGGACGGGGAGTCCCGGGACAGGGGGCCTAGCTCCCCCGGGGCAGGAGAGGGCAGGGGGCCTGGGATGGGGTGTCCCGGGGCAGGGGGTCCAGCCGGGGTCCCAGCTCCCCCCAGGGGGCCTGGGAGGTGGAGTCCCGGGACAGGGGGCCCAGCTCCCCCCGGGGCAGGAGAGGACAAGGGGCCTGGGATGGGGAGTCCCGGGAAGGGGGCCCAGCTCCCCCCGGGGCAGCCCTTCCAGGTACCTGTTGGCCGCTGCCGCGCTCACCGGCCCTGGGCTCCCCGCTCGCTGGGGCCGGTCTCCTCTCCCAGCCGCCGAGGGAGCGGGGCAGGGGGTCTCCCTGCAGCCGGGCTGGGGCGCTCGTTCCCCGGGCTCCCGCTCAGCCCAGCGCCGGACCCAGAGGCGCCGACGGCTGCTCCCTCCACCTCCAGCTGCTGGGGCTGGGACTGGGGCTGGGGCTCCTCCCTCCCCGTCCTGCCCCACGCGGGCTCTGGGGAGGGGCCCGGGCCAGGGGCTGGAGCACGGATGGGAGCGGGGCGGGGGGAGACGGGCGGGACTGACTGGCAGAGATCAGCGTCTCTCCAGGCTGGGACCCTCCTGTGTATCCCCACGGGGCCAGCAGAGGGTCGAGACCCCCCCACCCCCAGGCCTAGGGGGAGGAGGGGAGTGGAGAGGACTGAGCAGAGGTAGGGAGAGGGGGTCCCCGAAGCCCTGCTGGCCCAGTGAGCAGGGCTCAAGCCTCTGCCTTGGGGAAACCTGGGTTCTAGTCCTTCCTGTGACCTTGGGCCAGTCACTATAACCATGGTGTGCCTCAGTTTCCCCATCTACAATGGGGATGAACAGCCTTGCCCTCCCTCATGGGATGGGGGGGGGGAATCGACAGAGAAGCTGTGAGGTGCTCACATAATATGGTAAGAGAGTCCAGGTAAAAATACCTTTGATTGAGTTAATAAATCCATGTTAGCTCCCTGGCCAGATATGGGCTGTGACGCTGGAACCTCTGGTCTGTGCCATGCAGCAGGTCTGTCCAGATAACTGGCATAGTCCCCTGGGGCTGGCTTCCCCTCTGTGAATCTAGAGAGCAGGAATAGCTGGGAGAGGGATTTCCAGGTGGGGTGGGGTCCCACATAGGAAAGGGACCATTGCATTAGTCACTATCCGTCTATCTAGCTATCTATCCCCAGGAACCCCCCTCTCTCTGTCTATCCCCATACACACCCGACTAGCCCCCCAGCCCTGCAAACCCTCACTCCAGTCCCTACTGAGTTATAGGGGCCTTTCTCCCCTGCATTAGACTGCATACCTGCATAATGGCCCACTCCCATGCATGAAGATAGTCACAGATCTGTGTTGGCACTTTCCAGGCCTGTCTCTCCAAATGAGGATGCCCTGGCTGGGCAAGCAGGGAGCATTGCTAGTTCTAGGGGGCCTTTAGCACTCCATCATGCACCCCCTGAAGGCAACTGTAACACCCCCCCTGAGTTCAGTGGGGCAGGACATGGTGGCTAAGCTCCTGGATCTTTCCCCCCCAGGGCCTGTGCAAACAGAAGCAGCAGGGGCAGGTACTTTTTGCAGGGATGGCTTTAAACTGCACCTGATTTTGCACCCAAGAGTGTGGCCCTTGGGGGGACACAGTGCCACCTTGTGGCAATAATGGAAGAACGCCCCAAGTAGGGGCAGGGATATTTCTGGGCAAGTTTTTGTCCCCTCTGGTTTGGGAAGAAAAGAGAGGGCTGTTTTGCAATGGGAAAACCAGGAACGCCGATGGAAACAGCAGCCCCTAAAATGTGTGTTTGGGGGAGGGGCTGGATCCTTCTATTTGACTCCATCCCCTGTGCTGTCTACTAGTAATTCTTCCCTTCCCTCCCCTTCGATTAGTTGTTCCAAGGGGAGCAGTCGGGGGAGAAGCTAACTGTATCCAAGACTGAACTGGTACGTTGCTGGAGGGGACAGTATGACGGGACGGCCTACAATGGCATGGAGCCGATCTGCGGCTGCTAGCAGCAAAGATCCCCAACAGACGGAGATGGGACACTAGCTGGGGAGGGCTCCGAGTTACTCTCCCAGGTGTCTGGCTGGTGGGTCTCGCCTACATATCCAGGGTCCAACTGGTCGCCAGGTTTGGGGCCAGGAAAGAATTGGCCCCTGGGTCAGATTGGCAGAGACCCTGGGAGGTTTTCCCCTTCCTCCGCAGTGTGGGGTCACTTGCACGTTTGGGTGGTGTATTCTCTGTAACTTGAAGTCTTTCAACTCTGATTTTGGATGTCAGTGACTCAGCCAGAAGTTCAGGGGCTGTTCCAGGAGTGGATGGGGGAGGTTCTGTGGCCTGTGATCTGCTGGAGGTCACAATGGATGACCACAACGGTCCCTTCTGACCTTAAAGTCTCCAAGTCTATATTTGCACCCCAGCTTTGCACCCATCTCTGCACACTTGCTGACTTTGAAGAGCGGAAGTTGTCTGCCTGTCCCCTTGGCGTTGCTCTTAACCACACCACTCAGGGTTGGAGGGGTTTTACTGGTACAGAGAGGGGTTGCAGGCTTCCTGCGGGTTGGCCCAACTCTGGGTGTTATGCAACTTTTTAAGTGCAGATGGAGGCCCGAAAGAGCAGTAAGTATGTGCGTATGCGTGTGTGTGTGCATGCGTGCATGGCAAGACAGCTACCGTAATACACCTAATAAATAACATACAGCACCTAGCACCATGGGATCCTTGGCCATAACTGGGTGCCTAGGCACTACCATAATACATCTAATAAATAATGTACAGCACCTGGCACCCTGGGGTCCTGGGCCATAACTGGGCACCTAGGCACTACCATAATACACCTAATAAATAACATACAGCTCCTAGCACCATGGGGTCCTTGGCCATAACTGGGCGCCTAGGCGCTACTGTAATACACCTAATAAATAATGTACAGCACCTGGCACCCTGGGATCCTGGGCCATGACTGGGCACCTAAAGGTTGTAAAAATAATTACTACGGATAATGAGACAAAAACTCAGTTCAATGAATATTAAGGGTGCAAAGCTAAGCTCTTGCCAGCCAGGAAACACCAGACTGAACGCTACCTGTGTGTCCTCAATCCAACCCCCTTGCTCAGGGTCTCACTCCGTAGCTGAGAGGCGAAGCTGTGGAAAAGAACCCAGGCATCCTGACTTCTTGGCTGGTGCCCGACCCCCTGGGCCCCTCCTAACTATCCACGGATAAAAGGAATCAAAATGACAATATTAAGTTTCTTTGAATGGGGCAGGGGTGAGGGGGGATCAGAAATGTGTTAGCAGTGAAAGGGTTAAATAATTTGGCAGCCGGCTAGGAACAGTAGGGAAGGTGACAGCTCTGTTAGGGTAACATTGTGCCGGCCTCTTTGAGGGCAGAGCAAACAGAGGGAGGTGACTTTGAACTCCTGTCTAGATTGGCAGGGGGTGGGGTGGCTGGCGTATAACAGATTAGAGATCCTTTCATCTCTAAATCACCAGATGGGTGGATTCTGGCCTCCTCTCTTAAATGTGAGTCAATCCAGAGTCACTCTGAATCCACGCTGGGGTCCCTGAGCTAAGCCTATCCCAGCTGAAGGCCATGGGGTGACCTCCAGGTGAAATGAGTTGGTTGGAGTCTCAGCCCAGTTTTTGCCAGGACTGGTATCTACGGCCATAAATACCCACAATGGACCCTGATTCCCCTCCCTACTGAACAGGCTGTGGGCTCCCTGCTCACCCCAGGGCAGGGGTGAATCCCAACAGCAGGGGGTGAGGAGGGGGGAGTTTTTCAGTATGTACATTGCGAGGATTGGGTCTCAGCCAATGGCAAAAGCAGGCTCTGTAACTGAGAGGCAGTGCGGGATGGTGTCCTGGACTGGGCCTCAGGACACCTGGGTTCTATCCCTGAGTCTCTTCCTGCCTTTGTTTCCTAGTTTGCCTTGTCTATTTAGATTATAAACTGCCTGCGGCATTGGGCCGTTTCTCACTGTACAGCAACTAGCATAATGGGATTGAGAGCTAGATTCAGGGTCTGTGCAGTGCCTGGCACAACAGGGGCCCTGATCTCGGGGTCTGTGTAGTGCCCAGGACAATGGGGCTCTGATCTTGTTCAGGGTCTGTGCAGCACCTGGCACAATGGGGCCTTGATCTCAGGCGAGGTCTGTGCAGCACTTGGCATGACGGGGCTCAGATCTTAGCTGGGCACTTCTAAAGCTTGGTGGTTATACAAATAATAACAACCCTGCTGTAGAATCTGAGATGATGCAGAAGAAGCCCGGGGCTATTTCCATTGCTCTCGCCTCCCTTCATATGCACACCTGGGGCAGAGTTTGACAGAACAGCTGCAGAGGGGCCTCTGGGAGGGGTCTGGCCATTGCAAGTCACCATATCTCCCATCCTCCCAGTTGCACCAGGGGGCTTCTCAGAGGCTGGGAACAGCCAAAGGGCATTTGATGCATGCAGCACCCCCTGCTGGGGAGAGTGGACAGTCCATAGCAGGGCGGGGGCAGCTTGGCCACCTGTATGTCAGGAGGGGACTAGGAGGGTGAGGGTGTGGGGAGATGGATGGGAGCTGAGCTCCCCCTGCTGGTGAGTTTGAGAAAGGCTCTTTATCTCCTCCACACTCCCTGTCGAGCCAGCGTTGCGGCTGGCCTGCTGAAAGCAGTGGGGTGTGTGCTTGGGAAGGGAGGGGAGTTGGATGAGAACAGGCTGGAGTTAAGAGTGCTGGGCTGTGGGCACTGGTTTGTTATTGTAGGGTTGCTTGTGATGTCCGGCCTACACGTCTTGGCTTACTATTGTAGGGTTAGTAAAAGCAGCAAAGAATCCTGTGGCACCTTATAGACTAACAGACGTTTTGGAGCATGAGCTTTCGTAGGTGAATACCTGACATGCATCTGACAAAGTGGGTATTCACCCATGAAAGCTCATGCTCCAAAACGTCTGTTAGTCTATAAGGTGCCACAGGATTCTTTGCTGCTTTTACAGATCCATCTAACACGGCTACCCCTCTGATATTGTAGGGTTGCACGCGAGTGCTGGGCCGCGCGCACCATGGCTGCGCCTTACAACAGCTGCCAACCCATCCCCATCCCCTAAGTAAGCAGCAGGTCCCACAAAGATCCTGGAATAAAGACCTGAGTGGAAAGACGCTCTCCTGGGCCTGCTCGAAGGCAGGTTAAATATTGTGTGTGGCGTGGGGGAGATCCAGCCATAGCCAGTGTTACCTAACAGCTCTGTGTTCTTGGGGAACCAGGACGCAGTACTCAGCCTGTCTGACTGACAGAAGACCTTCTCCCCCCCCCCACCTTTGCTTGAACCAAAACCCATCAGAAGAAAGACTTGTAAAGAGCATTGACAAGGCCATGGGAGACACCCCTAAACCCCTGGGATAAGGGGGACAGGATTAAGGAAACTCCCCTGGCTTCATTTGCATCGAAGATGGGACAAGGAGACACCTCCAGGAGCATACAGAACGGAGAACAGAGATTCCAAGGCAAGAACCGCAGGGAACTCTGGGACCAGAAAAACAGGGACGCACTGCATCATGGGGGGATCTCTGCTCCACGCCTGCACACCCCCAGCTCAGCAATGATCAGCCCAATTCTAGTAATAAATCCTTTATTGGTATACAAAATAGTGAAACTCCTTAATTGCATTGTGAGCTCCCTCCAAGGATCACCGCCCAAAGCCAGGAGTGAGCAGCTCCCATGTTTAGCCTGAACAAAGCAATGTCGCTATTCTCCCTTGTTCACGCACAAACAAATCTAGTGTTCTCCCTTGAACCATGGTTGTTTCTCTACAAAAACCCCTCCCCATGCTCTGAATGCCTGGGTGTTCTGATGCCTGGATCCAAACTCTGCATCAGTCCCATTGGGATTTCATCTTCTCCTGACTGATTGTGTTGGCGGCTCTGCCTGTCTCAAGCACGCCGGACCTTCAGGTACCACCTGGGCCCCCTGATCAATTCAAGCTTCACGGAGTGGTGAGAACCCAGCTCTCTCTCTGTCTCTAGGTGTAGCCTTCTGACCCTGACTTGTGCGACCAGCTACAGTTTTCTAAACCTGACCTTTATAATCAAGTTTAAGTTATATTTAATACCATCACTCCTTTGTTTGTTTGGCTTTCATATGGTTATTACTTGGCAGTAAATAACTTCCATGATTACGCTGGTTGCTTCTCTCTCTCTCTCTCCCTGTCGTTGGTGTTTTTTGGTTTCCTCATTCGCTCTGCAGCAACGCTCCTCGTACACCTAAGCTAAAGATCCCTGCAATGCCCAAAATCCTGTGGGGTTTGCTCATCCAGCGAGTTGCTACCAGAACAATTGTAAAGTAAAAGTGGAGATAGAAACGTGCTGAACCTGGGACGTACGAGGGTGGCAGCTTGGACGTGCTTCTCGATCCAGCTTGCTCAGGGTTACTCTGTTCTGGTGCGGTGCCCATGGCATAGGAGAGTGACAGCTTGGAGGTGCTGCTCCGCCCAGCCTGCTGAGTCCAGGGACATATAAGGGGCCAGCCTGGGAGTGCTGATTAACCCAGTCCGCTCAGAAAGGCTCAGTTCATGGGTGTGTGTGTGTGTTCATCTGTCCTGGGGCTGGAAGAACCCAGCCCAGGGGAACCAAGGTCCTGCAGGGTAGCCCCATGTTACCAGATTTGCCTGTTACTTTCTACGTTCGTTTATTAGGGTTACTTTTCAGTGTGTGTGTGTCCTGTAATTCTATCAACGTGCTGCTTGTGTCACTTGTGTTCTCACATGGAGCTCTGCTTCTCCCTGCTGCAAGTCCCCTCCCAATGGAGCTATCCTGCAGGACGGATGAATGGACGACTGGACACACACACACACCCCCAAGTCTGAGTGGACCAGGTCAGTCAGCACTCTCAAACTGACCCCTTATATGCCCCTGGACTCAGCAGTCTCGGTCGAGCAGCACGTCCAAGCTGCCACCCTCGTATGTCCCAGGTTCAGCTCGTCCCTATCCCCACTTTCAAGTTACAATTGTTCTGGTAGCAACCTGCTGGATGAGCAAACCCCACTGGATTTTTGGGTGCTACAGGGATCTTGAGCTTCGGTAAGAGAAGCATTGCTGCAGAGTAAATGGGGGAAGCTAAAAACACAAAAGAGTAAAGTTCAGAGTGAGCGAGAGGGAAGCAACCAGCTGAACCATGAAAGTTATTTATTGAATAATAGCGATAACTACGCAAGAAGCCTAAACCAATATAACAGTTACATTATTAAAGGTTACAAAAATTATATTTAGAAAACTGTACCTGATCAACCAAGTCAGGGTTAGAAAGTTATACCCGAGGTAGAAAAGAAAACAGAGAGAGAGATGGAGTCTCACCGCACCTTGAAGCTTAAACTGGTTGGGGTTCCCAGATGATGGTGGTAGCTCAGGGTCCTAAGTGCTGGAGACAGGCAGAACCCCCAGCACGGTCAGTCAGGAGAAGATGAAGTCCCAGTGGAACCACCCCAAGCCCTCCAGACCTTTTCATCGGGCCCCTGCCCCGTGGACCTGACCGGCCCCCCTGCCCCTTCTCCGCAAGCCGGCTGCACGACCTGCAGCCGGTCCGCTTCCAAACCGCGCCAAGGAACATCTCTACACGCTCGTGCTCCACACCCTTCACTTCCTCACCCTCGTGTCCCGCCCTGACACAAAGTGGCAGGACCTCCTGCCACCTCTGGAGGGTGAGGAGCCCCGGTGGGCCAGCCTCTACTCTACCCTGGTCCCAAGGCCTGCCGGGGATATCAGTTGGCGGCTCCTTCATGGGGCCATGAGCACGGGCGTGTACTTGGCGCGGTTTACCCCAGTCCCAGACACCTGCCCCTTCTGCGGCGCACCTGCCCCTACACCGGCTCCTCACCAATCTACTGTTACGTTTGTGGCTGCACTTTTCCCCTCACCTCCTTGTCTATGCACTCCCTATCTGTGGCCCCACAAAGTCGCGGGACCTCCTGGTCAACCTTCTCCTCGCCCTGGCTAAAATGGCCATCTACGCAGCCAGGGAGGGGAGGTTGGCCGATGGAGATTCCGGTGATGTGGGGCTTGTTTCTGATCCTTAGTCCGTTCACGTATCCGGGCGGAGTTCCTCTGGGTGGTGTCCACTGGCTCCCTTGATGCCTTCGAGGAGCAGTGGGTGCTGTCCGGGGTTCTCTGCTCGGTGTCCCCGTCAGGCTCCCTTCTTATGACCCTTTGACCTCACTCCTGTCCCTGTTCTTTTATTAGTTGTCCCCCGGAATCAGTTGGGTTCTGAGGTCCTGTAGATCCTCCCATTAGGCTGGGGAGGGGATCCGTTAGCAATGGGCAGGCTTCCGTCCACCCAGTTCCCAGAAACCCAATAGGGAACTGGTGCAGAGTTTGGATCCAGGCATCAGAACGCATTTGAGCGTGGGTAGGGGTTACTTGTAGGAAAACAACCATGGTTCAAGGGAGAACACTAGATTTGTTTATGGGTAAACTGGTGACTCAAGGGTTTTCTTTAGGCTAGACAATAGGGGCTGATCATTCCTGGCTATGGGTGGTGTTCCTTCAAGGGATCTCACAATGCAGCTAGGCTGCTTCAGTAGTTTGGATATCAATCAAGGATTAATGACTAGAATTGGTCTGATCAGTACTGAGCTGGGTGTGGGCAGATGTAGATTCATTAACATCTGGAGCAGAGATCTCCCATCATGCAGTGCATCCCTGCTTTTCTGGTCCCAGAGTTCCCTGCAGTTCTTGCCTTGGAATCTCTGTTCTCCATTCTGTGTGCTAATGGAGATGTCTCCTCGTCCCATCTTTGATGCAGATGAGGCCAGGGGAGTTGCCTTAACCCTGTCACCCTTGCCGGGGGTGGGGGTGGGGATATTCGGTGTGTCTCCTGTGGCCTTTTCATTGCTTTCTGTAAGTCTTTTTTCTAATCGGTTTTGGTTTAAGCAGCGGCTGGGGGGTGGGGGTGTCCTTCATGAGTCAGGCAGGCTCGATACTGCACCCTGGTTCCCCAAGAACACGCAGCTGACTGGTGTCATCCATTGCAGCAGGGAGAAGTAGAGCTCCATCTGAGAACCCAAGTGACACAAGCAGCACATCGGTAGAAGTACAGAACACCCCCGCCGCCCCAGAAAAGTGACCCTAATAAATGAGTGTGCCCCAAAGTAACGGGCAGAGCTGGTAACAGAAGGCGGGAGGAGGCTTTTGGGAAGGACAGGGACAGGACAGAGACCCCAGTCCCTAATTCCCCAGCCTGCTGGGAAGCCCAGATCTGGATCAGCATCTGAGCTTGTGGTTGAGCCCCATGTGCTGCGAAGGACCCCCTGCCCCACCCCTCAGCCTTTTCTCGGTAGCACATAAGTGGTGGCGCAATTTAACAAGAAGCAGGCACGTGACGCTCCCTCCCATCTCCCCCACCCAGGAGTAGACCCAGATCAGAGGATGGAGCAGTGAGGGAGGGGGTTGTTATAATCTCTGGCTGGTTGCGCTTCTCTCCTGCAGCCTGTTCCAGTTTATACTGGGAGCAGGGATGCCTGGTTTATCTGGGAATCCAGCTGGGCTGGGCTGGGTCTGGGTCTGGAGGAGGGAACTCCCCGTTGTCGCCACTAGATGGCACCAAGCAGCCGGAGGCTGAGTATAAAGGTGGGGGTGGTGGGGGCGTTGAGCTGCAGTAGGGAGGCACCAGGTTCTCTTATGAGCTGAGAACAAGAGACAGGAGGATTGCTAGGGGCTCCTTGGTGCCCATTATTGTCCTGATCCCAGCCCCCCTGAGCTCTAACCACTAGATCCCACTCCCCTCCCAGAGCTGGGAGGAGAACCCAGGAGCCCTGACCCCCCCCACTCCCCTCCCTGAATGCCAGGCACTGCACAGACCCCAGCTGAGCTCCAGACCCCAATCACATTGGGTGCTGCACAATCACAGAGTGAGAGCCAGCCCCTGCCCCAAAGAGCTCAACACTGAACTGGACAAGACAGAAAAGGAAAAATTATCCTCCTCATTTTGCAGGTGGGGAAACTGAGGCACAGACAGGGTGGGGGTTGGGGGGTGACTTGCCCGCAGTCACAGCTGGAGATAGAAACCAGGAGTCCTGCTACCCAGGCTCCCCTGCTCTAATCACTAGAACCCACCGTCCCTTGCCAACGCATCTCTCCCGTCTCTCGAGTCTCTTCTTTTGTGCTCCAGGCAGGTTGCTGGTCCCTTTTGAGGAGCAACGGGGCTTTGGGATCCCCCCTACACACACACACCCACACACACACACACACACACACTCCATTTCATTCCCACCGTAGCCTGTTCCAGCCCATTGCAAACTGTTATAGGGGCCAGGGCTGGAGCAGCCCCTGAGAGCCTGGGGGAGTGTTTGCAAGGATATGGTGACAGGAGCAGACTGATCTGGAAACATCTCCACAGAGCTTGGAGCAAGGACAGGACAGAAATGCTGAAAAATTGGAGTGGGAAGGGCTGGGAGTCAGGACTCCTGGGTTCTATCCCCAGCTCTGGGATACAGGAGTGGCGTCTAATGGTTAAAGTGGGTGGGGGCATAGGCGCCGACTTCCCCTCTGCCCGGTGGGTGCTCAACCCCCCCTCTCACCGCCTCTTCCTGCCCCTGCACTGCTCTCACCCCACCCCCATTCCACGCCGTCCCTGCCCCACCCTGCCTTTTCCCACCCCAGCCCTGCCGCCTTCCTGCCCCCATTCCACCCCCTTCCCCCAAGCCCCCATCCCTGTCCTTCCTCTTCTCTGCCTTCTCCCTTGAGTGCGCTGTGTCACCACTCCTCTCCTTCCGTCCCGGAAAGTCCTAGCTGTTAGGTGGCAGCGGGGGTGGGTGGGAAGCACTGGGAAGGAGGGGGAGGAGCAGGCATGGGGGGGCAGAAAGAGGCAAGAAGGGAGAAGCTTGGCTGCCAATTTTTCCCTGTGGGTGCTCCAGCCCCAGAGCACCCACAGAGTGGGCGCCTGTGGGTGGGGGTGGGGACTGATAGATTCCAAGGCCAGAAGGGTCCATTTGATCATCTAGTCTGACCCCCTGGATAACCCAGGCCGGAGAACTGTCCCTAGAGCAGAGCTTTTCATAACGGAGCCAAGCCTGGTTTAAAAATTGTCAGTGATGAAGTATCCACCACGACCCTGGCTTAATTATTCTCCCCCGTTAAGTATTTACACCTTATTTCAGTCTGAATTTGCCTAGCTTCCGCTTCCAGCCACTGGCACATCTTGTTCTTGGCTAGCCCGAGGAGCCCCCCGTTAAATATTTGTCCCCCACGTCGGTGCGTTTAGCCTGTGTTCAAGTCACTCCTTCACCTCTCGTGGTTACGCTGACTCAGTTGAGCTCCTGGAGTCTATCACCGTGTTTTCCTCAATCCTTTGTTCATTCTTGTGGCTCTTCTGAACCCTCTACGATCTGTCAACATCCTGCTTGAATTGTGGGTGCCTGAACCGGCCACAGGATCCCAGCAGTGATCCCCCTAGTCCCTGATACAGAGGGCAAATCACCTCTCTGCCCCTACTCCAGATTCCCCTATTGATGCACCCCGGGATCCCATTAGCCCTTTTGGCCCCAGTGTCGTGCATCGTGTTCAGCTGATTCTGCACCACGGCCCCCAAATCTTGGTCAGGGTCACCGCGTCCCCAGAGAGAGTCCCCCCCACTCTGACAGTGCGGCCGATGCTCTTTGTTCCGAGTCAGGACACCTGGGTTCTAGCCCAGCTCTGAAGGAGAAGGGGGGTCTAGGGCATGGGTGGCGGGCTCGGGGATCTGGCCACTCCAGGGCTTCTCCGCCCGTGGGGGCTTCATGTGGAAGGGGCGGGGCTGTAGGGCTAGCCTCCCCAAAGTGGGGCCTATGCACCACCCATGGTCTAGGGGATACAGGAAAAAGGGTCAGAAATGATCCAAGGGCTGGAGAAAAATGCCTGACAGTGAACGGCTTAAAGGGGCCGATCTGTTCAGCTTCTCACAAGAGCCGATGGCGAGATGTTAAAGCCAGGCACCGATTTTTAACAGGGAGGGGGATTAACCCCTGGATCGAACTCCCCGGGGAAGTGGAGGGTTCATTGTCTCTTGAACTCTCCAGATCCAGGCGGGAGCAGAGGTGCCGGAACAGGGGCCGCCAGGGGACCATGGCCCCCATCACTTTTAAAAGTGGAAGGGTGAGCGACTGTGGCGAGGGGGTGGAGAGGAGTGAGGGAGGGCCTGGGAGGGGGAAGAAGTGGGAAGAGGGCGTGGCTTTGTGGTGAAGGGGCGTGGCCTCATTGGAAGGGGTGGTACGAGCAGGTGGGGCCACGGTTCAGGGACTGGTGGCCCCCCAACTTTTAAGGAGCTTCTGCCACTCCTGGACAGGAGGCCTTTCTGGAAGATGCTTTTGCCAGGCATAGGACTCGGTACGGAGAGGGACCGGTGTGACATTTGCTGGCCTGCGTTAGAGGAGAGGTCAGACGAGATGACTCAACGGTCCCTTCTGACCTTCAGCTCACTGTCACACACCTCCAAGGCACAAGGGAGGGAGGGACAGAGCCAGCGCAAAGCTGGGGTCCTTCCCCCTGCTCGGAGCAGTGAGGGTCCCATCACCTCCTCTGCGCCTAAAGTAAAAGGCGGGTGCAGGATAACTCAGCACATCGAATCGAAAAAACATCGGGTGGGAGGGGACCCACCTTGATAGGTCAACAAGTCCAGCCCCCCGCGCTGAGGCAGGACCAAGTACTGGGGTTTGTCCCATCTGTCCTTAAAAGCCTCCCGGGATGGGGAGTCCCCGAGCTCCCGCCTTGGAAGCCTGATCCAGAGCTGAAGCTCCCCCTTGTCCTAATTCTAGCCTATGTCTCCCTCGCTGCAGATTAAGCCCATTGCTTCTTGTCCTACCTTCTGGGGGACATGGAGGACAACTGGCCCCACTCCCAGCTCCAGCTCCAGCCCCAGCTGCAGCTCCACTCCTGGCCATGGCCACCGCCACAGCTCTTGCCCCAGCCCTCACCGTGGCCCGTGGCCTGTGTCCTCTAGCTTCTGCTCCTGGCCTCGGCCTCCAGTTCCTGGCCCCAACCACGGCCTTGGCTCCAGCCCCACCTGAGGACCTGCTCCCGGCCCCCGATTGCAGCCCAGCTCCCGGCCTCAGCTTCTGGGGGCGGGGGGGAACGACCAGGAAAGGGGAGCCATGACTGAAAACGATTGGGCCCCACTGCCTTAACGGATGTGCAGACTGTTCTCAGGTCCCTCCTCAGCCTTCTTTTCTCAAGACTCAACACACCCAGTTTTTTTAACTCTCTCCTCAAAGAAGAAGCCACCTGCAGCCAACGCTGCCCCATCCCGAGCCAGCAAGTGGGTCCTTAACCCAGGGCTGCCCAGAGGATTCAGGGGGTCTGGAATCTTTGGCGACAGGAGGTCCCTGCCACCGAATTGCTGCCAAAGACCCGGCACTTCAGCGGTGGGTCCTGGGGTGGAAGGACCGCCCTGCTGCCGAATTGCCGCTGAAGACCTGGAGCAGAAGCAGCTCTGGAGGGCTGGGCCGCACAAGAATTGTCTGGGGCCCTCAGAGCGAGTAAAGGACCCTGCTCCAGGGCCCCTGAAAAACTTTTGTGGGGGCACCTGCGGGGCCTGGGGCAAATTGCCCCCCTTGCCCCCTCCCCCCTTGGTGGCCCTGCCTTAACCCCTGAACTTGAGGCTGGGTGGGGTGGAGAGGGAGTTTCTTGGATGGAGCTGGGGAAGGGATGGGGGCACGAGGGGGGGGTGAGCAGCAGCGAAAAGAAGAAGCAAAGCAGATGAGGGGCCCAAATTAGTTCTTTGCTGAAGAAGAGAAAGGAGGAAAGTGAAAATGCAACAGAAAGAGAGAGAGATCCCTGCACCCCCACATCGGCCTCTCTAGGGAACTGGCCCCGGAAGAAAAGAAGGAGATAAATGGGGGAAAGGAAGGAGAAATAAAAGGGGAGAGACAGAATTAAGCGGAGTTTGAGAGGGATGGACTAGCTGGATGATCAAGGAGGGGAAAAGTGGTTGCGTGAGCGCCTGGGTGTGTGATTGTGTCTCTAGGAACCTCCTTCTAGGAGTGTGTGACACTGTGTGAGCGAGTCCATGTGTCTGTGTGTTATCATAGGAGTGACTTGCTCAATGTGTCCTGGTGTAGCTGTGTGATTGTATGGCACGTGGGATTGTGGGGATATCTGTGTGTGTGGGAGTGAGTGTGCGAGTCTACGTGTGTACCCGTGCATGCGTCTGTGTTTGTGCCTATTTTGTGTGTATGTGCCCACACTTGTGTAACTCTGTGTGTGTGGGGGGGGTTAGGTCTATATTACTGTGTGTGTATGATTGTGTCTCCGTTGTTTGTCAGAGTGTGTGTGTATGTGGTTGTGTGTCTGCCTATTACTGTGTGTCTGTCTGTGTGTGATTGTGTCTATGTGGTATAAGTGTGTGTTGTGTGCCTGCCTATTATTGTGTGACTCTGTCCACGTGTGATTGTGTCTTTGTGGTGTATGTGTGTAGTTGTGTGTCTGCCTGTTATTGTGTGAGTCTATCTCTGTGTGCTTGTGTCTGTGTTGTGTAAGTGTGTGACTCTGTCTGCCTGTTATTGTGTGACTCTGTCCTTGTGTGATTGTATCTGTGTGGTGTATGTGTGCAGTTGTGTGTCTGCCTGTTATTGTGTGACTCTGTGTGTGATTGTGTCTGTGTGGTGTATGCGTGTGGTTGTGTGTCTGCCTGTCACTGTGTGAGTCTGTGTGCGTGGAAACATCCTGACAACAGAAAGTGAAAGGAAGGGAGGGGGGCTGGGGGGCGACCCTCGCTAGCCTGACCCTAGAGAAGAAAGACCATTGAGCAGCTGCCCAGCGAGCGGAGCCGGCTCTCCCCAGCCACAGCCCTCAGCCTCCCCAGCGCTGTGGACCTGGACCTCTCGCTGCGCTGTGGGCAAATCCAGCCCCGGGCCCCAGTCCTCTCTCTTCCGGTGAGTGACCCACTGGGGTATTTCTGAGGGGTGGGGAGGGGATCAGGAGGGTCGGGTGGGGGTTGTACTGTTCCAGGGCTGTGGGGTGACTCTAACCACGCAGGAATGTAGTGGGGGGCGGACGTTACCCTGGAGAGGCAATAACTCCTCCTGGCCCTGGTGTAAATCAGGAATAAACTCCACTGCAGTGTGCCCAGTTCTCCGCTCGCCCTGGTGTAAATCAGGGATAAACTCCAC
The DNA here is from genome assembly GCF_007399415.2 of Gopherus evgoodei. Lineage (NCBI taxonomy): Eukaryota > Metazoa > Chordata > Testudines > Testudinidae > Gopherus > Gopherus evgoodei. The sequence continues at coordinate 1,054,287 of NW_022060080.1, read as the reverse complement.
TGCCTAAGTAGAAAAGCGGCAGCAGGCCCTTATTTCACATGGCTTTCAGTGACAAAAATCCATCACGGGGCCAAACTTTGCTCTTTACACTGGTGTAAATCAGGATGCTGGTGACATCAGTGCACCGGCTTCTCTTCTCATTTACCTTTAACTCCATTTACTTCCATGAGGATCACTCCTGATTTACACCTGCAGGGAGCATGGACTTGGGTCTATTGTTCCGGATTTACCCCCATAGCAACTCAGGGCCAGATTTGACCTGGGGTTCATGGAACGAGGAGCGATATTTTGGACCCCTCTGGCCTGATTCTGACCTCGCTTTTGCCAGCGTGATTCCAGTGGTGTTGATCTCAGGGCCACCCAGAGGATTCAGGGGGCCTGGGGCAAAGCAAATTTCAGGGGCCCCTTCCATGAAAAAAGTTGCAATACTATAGAATTCTCGTGGGGGCCCCTGCGGGGCCCGGGGCCTGAGGCAAATTGCCCCACTTGCTCCCCTGCCCCCGGGTGGCCCTGAATGATATTGATTCACCTCGCTGTGACTGTGAGCAGGATCGGGCCGGGGAGATGATTTTGGTCTACCCTGGGGAGCCCCAGAGGAGAATCAGACCCTTTCTTCACAGCCTGGATGTTGAGTGAGAATTTTCAGAAATAACATTTTAAAAAGGCTCTTTGATTTCACTAACTGGATTAAACAAGACAAACCCCAAAGCAGCAGTTGGGCGAGCTTGGCCAGCTCCCCGGCGGGCATAAGTAAGCATTGGCGCCTCGCGGATTTACACTGAGAGTGGGTGAAAGTGGTTTTCTCTGGGGTTTTGGTTGCTGAGGGGGGGCGATGGGGGGCCGGCTCTGTTATTCTGGTGATGGTGGTGGCTGATGGTTTGTTTGGTTTTTTTTTTCCTTCCCTTAAAAGCTTTTGTGGGGAAACATTTTGTTATGAACTGAAATCAGGAGGGACTTGGTGGCAGGGGCTGATCTGGAGCCAGCGGGCAGCTTTCCCTTGGTTTCCCAGGGCGCTGGATCAGGCCCGCTGGCCGAGGAGGACTGGGCCAGTGGAGCCTGATATTGATCTCAGTTGCATGTATGTAAATCTGGAACAAGCTCTTGATCCCCAGGGATTTACATTGGCATAAATTGGAGTCCCAGTTTGAGAACATGCTTTATGTTCAATTGGTCTTTAGCATCTGCTTCAAGTTAAGCACAAATACACATGCCTCTGCCTGGTAAAACACACACACACACACACACACACACACACACACACACACACACACACACACACACACACACACTGGCCTTGCACAAATACACACACCTCTGCCTACACACACACACAAATACACAGATATACTGGCCCCACACAAATACACATGCTTCTGCCTGCACACACACACATATGCTGACCTCACACAAATACGCATACCTCTGCCTGCACACACACACACACACACACACACACACACACACACACACACACACACACACACACACGCTGGCCTCACACAAACACACATACTTCTGCCTGCACACATACACACACACACACATATATGCTGACCTCACACAAATATGCATATTTCTGCCTGCACACACACACACACACACACACACACACACACACACACACACACACGCTGGCCTCACACAAATACACATTCTTCTGCCTGCACACACACACACACACACACACACACACACACACACTGGCCTCAATAGCAGTGAGGCTGCTCCCAATCAAACACAAATCCTGGAAGCTGCTAATAACTTACTGGGCCAAATTCTGCTCTTGCATAAACTGGTGTAGAGGGGTGCCACTCCATTGGCCTCAAAGGGCCAGATCCCCACCTGGTGTAAATCTGCATCGATCCATTGGGGCAAATGGGAGCAGACCCCCAGCTGGTAAGGTATAAATGGGCTGTAGATGTCACTCCCTGAGCCCCAACCGGGGTCAAGTGGTGTTGCCCCATTTACACCAGCTGGGGATTTGGCCCAGTGAAATTACCCTGGTGTTAGCCTGAGGAGAATCAGGCCCTGTTGGCCCCCTGCAGCCCAGGAAGAGAGAAGGGCCCGGATTCTCTCTCCTCTGCGAGTGTGTGTGTGTGTGTGTGTGTGTGTGTGTGTGTGTGTGTGTGTGTGTGTGTGTGTGTGTGTGTGTGTGTGTGTGTGGTGCAGCATGTGCAAACGCCTGGAGAAAGGGACAGTAATTTGCCTTTAATGGCTGAATAATGGGATTAAGTGCCCCCCTGCAGGGCGGTGTGGGGGGGAGCAATCCACAAACAGGCACATCCCTCCTTCCCCCCACCAGCAGCATCCTGTATCCTGCCCCTTGGGTCAGTGACTCACACCCCTGCCTGGGCCCTTCCCTGCTGACCCAGCCCCCTCCCAATTGCCAGCCCATTCTCTGGAGCCCGCCTCAGCCACAATCCCGGCCCATTGGCTCAGGCACTCGCCCCCCACCGCCCCCAGCAGCTGTTTATCTAACTGCTTTCTTCACTTTCCCCTTTGTCCCATCAGGGGGTCTTCCTTGATTCCTTGTAATTCACCCGCCCAGACCACCCACAGTCCGGCCTGCCCAGCTGCGAGGGAACCACAGGGCTGGGAGGGGGGTGTTAGGTGCTCCCCGCCTGCCTTTCCACCTGCGGGGGTTGCCGGATAACATTGAGCCCCAGGACCAGAGAGGATCCACATGGGAACACGCAGAGCGAGTGGGTAGAGCAGGGGCTGGGAGGCAGGACTCCTGGAGTCCGTGCCAGCTCTGGGAGGGGAGCAGGATCTAGTGGTTAAAGCACACTGGGGGACTGGGAATCAGGACGTCTGGGTTCTATCCCTAGTTCTGGGAGGGGAGTGGGGTTTAGTGATGTGAGAAGTGGGCACTGGGAGTCGGGACTCCAGGCTGCTATCCCCAGCTATGCTGCTGAATCATGTCGCTGCTCTGTGCCTCAGTTTCCCCCTTGGTAAAACAGAGATAATAATGTATTTGTGCCTGTCTAGCTGTAGATCACGTTACATACTTGCCTATCTAGAGGAGCTTCGTATATAGCGGAGTAAAACAAAAGTCTCGAATGAATGTTTTCCAAGCTCCAGACGCTGTATATTTCAATCCTGCTTATAGCAGAATATCTGCCAGAGACAGAAGTGACTTCACGGGTCATAACAGGGCCGTCCAGAGGATTCAGGGGGCCTGGGGTTTTTGGCAGCAGGGGGCCCCTGCTTTGGTGGTAATTCAGCAGCAGGGGGTCTTTCCACTCCAGGACCTGCCGCCGAAGTGCCCCGAAGACCCAGAGCGGAAGAAAGCTTCGGACGCCCGGGCCCCGTGAGAGTTTTCCAGGGCCTCTGGTGCGAGTGAAGGACCACGCTCCAAGGGCCCCAAAAAACTCTTGTGGGGGCCTCTGTGGGGCCTGGGGCAAATTGCCCCATTTGCCCCTCCCCCGGACGGCCCTGGGTCATAAACCCTCCTACGCATCTGCAGGCCGTAGTCTCAGCTGACAAGGGGTAGCCGTGTTAGTCTGTATCAGCAAAAACAACGAGGAGTCCGGTGGTATCTTCGAGACCAACATGGAGTGGGATTTTCCACTCCATGCATCTGATGAAGTGGGTTCTAGCCCACGAAAGCTTGTGCCCAAATACATTTGTGAGTCTCAGCTGACTGAACTTAGGGTGGTTCGCACCAGCTGAGGATTTGGCCTTTGTACAATGACTGAGAGGCCCACCAAGGCAGGGAGAGAATTTGGCCTTGCTTGAGCGCCGTCTAGATGAAGATGGCGGGTCGGGTTTGAGAACTGGCCCCACGTGTTTGGACACAACTTGGGACCTAGCAGAGACTGTTCAGCAGCTTTCCGAAGGGTGGCTGATTGTGAGCAACGCTAGGCTCCATTAGCACAGCGCCCCCTAGAGCCACACTTGAGCACTGGCGCCAGCACTGACGGCCGCCCCTCACTGAGCTTCCCACCTGCTCCCTGCAGCACAACGCCCCCTAGTGCTTCATTGCGGGTAGTGGGGCCAGCCATTCCTGCCAGGAGAGAGCGCCCCCCGCTGAACCTCCCACCTTGCTCCCTGCAGCACAGCGCCCCCTAGTGCTTCATTGGGGGTAGTGGGGCCAGCCATTCCTGCCAGGAGAGAGCGCCCCCCGCTGAACCTCCCACCTTGCTCCCTGCAGCACAGCGCCCCCTAGTGCTTCATTGCGGGTAGTGGGGCCAGCCATTCCTGCCAGGAGAGAGCGCCCCCCGCTGAACCTCCCACCTTGCTCCCTGCAGCACAGCGCCCCCTAGTGCTTCATTGCGGGTAGTGGGGCCAGCCATTCCTGCCAGGAGAGAGCGCCCCCCGCTGAACCTCCCACCTTGCTCCCTGCAGCACAGCGCCCCCTAGTGCTTCATTGGGGGTAGTGGGGCCAGCCATTCCTGCCAGGAGAGAGCGCCCCCCGCTGAACCTCCCACCTTGCTCCCTGCAGCACAGCGCCCCCTAGTGCTTCATTGGGGGTAGTGGGGCCAGCCATTCCTGCCAGGAGAGAGCGCCCCCCGCTGAACCTCCCACCTTGCTCCCTGCAGCACAGCGCCCCCTAGTGCTTCATTGCGGGTAGTGGGGCCAGCCATTCCTGCCAGGAGAGAGCGCCCCCCGCTGAACCTCCCACCTTGCTCCCTGCAGCACAGCGCCCCCTAGTGCTTCATTGCGGGTAGTGGGGCCAGTCATTCCTGCCAGGAGAGAGCGCCCCCCGCTGAACCTCCCACCTTGCTCCCTGCAGCACAGCGCCCCCTAGCGCCACAGTGGGGTCAGCACTGATTCAGACTGGCAAGCACCCCTCCCAAGCCCTGCCCCACACTCCATGCAGCACATTGCCCCCTATTGCTGCATTGGGGCTCTGCGGATGGCACTGATTGCCAGGGGAGAGCACCCCCTGCTGAGCCCCCCCCTCCCTGCAGCACGGTGCCCCCTGTTGAGCCCTCACCGCGGTCCCTGCAGCATGGTGCCCCCCTAATGCCATGCTGGGGCATTGGGGTTAGCACTGACTGTCGGGGGGAGCACCCCCACTGAGCCTCCACCCCGCTCCCTGCAGAATGGTGCCCCCTGCTGAACCCGGCCCCGCTCCCTGCAGCACAGTGCCCCCTGCTGAATCCTGCCCCGCTCCCTGCAGCACAGCGCCCCCTGCTGAATCCTGCCCCGCTCCCTGCAGCACGGTGCCCCCTGCTGAGCCCCAGCCCCGCTCCCTGCAGCACGGCGCCCCCTGCTGAGCCCCAGCCCCGCTCCCTGCAGCACGGCGCCCCCTAGCCCTTTGGTTAATTGTCTCTCTCTCCCCTTAGGTCCCTGTGCTGTGGCATGATGGAGAACTCTCCCGGCCTCCTGAACCCCCTGGCGTCCCCAGCCCTCCTGGTCCTGGCCTCCACTTCAGAGGGCACTCGGAGCACCAGCACTCCGTGCCAGCAGCCCCGCCACTTTGGGGTGCCAGTCGCCATGGAGAAACCATCCCAGCTGCCATTCCTTGGCGCGGCTTATTCCCTGGTGTATCCCCACCCCGACTGCCTGGCGCCCGCCAGCCGCAACTATCCCCCGCAGCTGCTGCCCCTCCCGCCGCCTTTTGGCCCCCCTAGCCTGGAGCAGGGTGGGGTGGGCATGCTGGGCTACAGTGCCCTGCACCCCTTCGCCCCCTTCCACCTCGCCGACGACGTCGAGTGCTTCCCGGGCGGCTTCCTGGTGGGCAAGAGGGCCAAGGGCCGGAGCGGGTCGGAGCCGCCTCAAGTCTGCCGCCTGGCGCTGGAGAAGGAGATGGAGGCCCAGCGCACCCAGATGGGGCTGGAGCCCATTGGCGGTGTGTCCGGGCTGCACCCTTATAAGGGCTCCCCGAATCCACGGCATGGCAAGCCAGGTAGGGGGCGAGGGCAGCACCCCCAGCATCCCTCGGCAAACTGGGGGAGGGAATAGAATGGGGGAAAACAGAGGGAGAGAGAACCAAGTGGGGGATGGATCTTGGGGAGTTTGTCTGCCCCCTGCCCAGGCCAGGGGCTCTAAGCCTGGGTCCCCCTGGGGAACCCCCTTCCCCCGCCTTTCTATCCACAACCCTTTTCCTTGCCCTCCTCAGCAGCCCACCCTCACCCTGTCTGGATCTCCCCCCACCGCCAACACCCACTTTCCCTCACTGTATTCACCAGCTCCCCCTTCCCCTTGGCCTTCTGGGCTGCTCCCCCATCCTGGTAACCCCCAGCTCCCCTCAGTGTCTCCAACTCCCCCCCCTTGCCATCCCGGGACCCCTCCCCCCAGTGTCCCCTGATGCCACCCCTCCCCTGACTGGCCCCAGGACCTCCCCCTTGCCATTGAAGGGGCTTGCGGCTGCGTCCGGCCCTGAATGGCCATCGCGGAGGGGTGGGGAAGTGGCGGGCTGTGGGGCGCGCACGGGGAGCGACGCTGTGGGTGGGTTATGGTGCACTTACACACCGTATTCATGGCCTGGGAGCTATTTAAGAAGATCTGGGGCCCGTGACCCCTGAATACAGGGTCAGGGTAGATGTGGGAGGAGGGCGATTGGACCAGACCTCCCACCCAAAGTGAAGCAGCCAAACCTCCCAGGTGGGACAGCATGGAGTGGGTAGAGCGTAGGGAGCGGAGGTCTGGGGATCCAGACTCCTGGTTTCTATGTCCAGCTCTGGGAGAGGAGTGGGGTTCAGTGGTTAGAATATGGGGGAGCTGGGAGCCAGGACTCCTGGGTTTTATCCCCAGCTCTGGGAGGGGAATAGAACCCAGCCCCTGTGTGCCACAAATCCAGACATCTGGAGCTGGGATTTTCCTCTCTCCATTGACCCCCACCAAAATCTGCTGAGCCCCCTGAAACTGATGTGCTTGTGGGGTGGACTCTCTGTTGTTTGCGGGGAAGGAATTTCAATCCCTCTGGTTTCCCACGGGCAGCCTGTCCCAGCAAGCGCTCACTCTGCAAACCATCCCTGTTTGTTTTAACTCCCTGTGGCGAACCCCAATTGCATGTCAGGGCCTGCCAGGGCCATGGCTAGTTGGGAGATTACAGCCCTGGCTAAAATGGTTGTGACAAATTCACCGCAGACAGCAGCTCTGTGGCAAACTCTAGGGATCCCACATAATCTCCCTGAGTTACCACATGGGCTGGGCAGACAGTAGGGGGAGGCAACGAGCCAGCAGCCACATCACTGACTCCCTTTGGGGCCTTGGGCCATTTCCCCGCCTCAGTTTCCCCATCGCTACAGAGCTGCAGGCGTGTGACACCGATGGCAAGTCAGTGGGTCTGATTCTCTTCTTCCTCACATCGGGATAAATCAGGAGTAAGTGGTGTAAATCAGCAGGTTAGATCAGAATCAGGCCCAATGGGAGATCTATTCTGACGCAGGCTCAGGCCTGCTTAAATTGAGCTCCTGCTCAGCATAAGCTGAATTAGCCGTGGCTGGGGGCTCATTAAGGCCGGCTTTGTCCAGGAAACTGCCTTCACTCCTGATCCTACCGAGGGCGCTGTTTTACCTGCAGGCCCATGTAGACAGGATGCTGGTGTTCTCACAGCCCATTGCCGCATGGCTCACCCAAGCATCCTCGAATTTACAATCGAGCCTAAAAATCCAGCATCAGGGTGCCGGGGCTGGGGGGCTGTCCCACCCCTCCCGGTCTCTGGAGCTGGGGTCCCATTGTTAGTTTAAGGCAGGGGTTCTCTACCTTTTTCTTTTGGAGTCCCCCCCACCTATGTCTCAACAACTGGTTTTCTGCATATAAAAGCCAGGGCTGGTGTTATGGGGTAGGAAGCAGGGCACTTGCCCGGTGCCCCATACCAAAGGGGGCTCTGTGAAGCTAAGTTGCTCAGGCTTCAGCTTTCTGCCCTGGGCCCCGGTAGGTCTAATGCCAGCCCTGCTTGGCAGACCCCCTGAAACCTGCTCGCGGCCCCCACAGTGGGCCCTGGACCCCTGGTTGAGAACCACTGTTTTATAGGCTAATTGGGGTCTAAGGCCTGATGACCCTTAACCCCGCACCTCCAAATTCCCAGGATCATGTCATGTTTACACTAAGCGAGGAAACCCCTTTGGGGAGAGCGGCTGCTTCTCTTGCTTGGCTCGGATGTGTGTGTGTCTTCAGAGCGACACCGCTCCCTACAGCTGTAGCGGTGCCGGTGCCCTCTGGGAGCCCCCTGCCCCATAGCTGCCAGGGCTAGAACCCTCCTGCCTCGCTGGGCATCTCTTGCAGTAGAGACGAGCCAACATGTCACAGAAAAGGGGCCTTCTGCATTGAGGCTGCTGGACCCCGGACAAACCCTGTGGCTGTCTCGGGCTTGCTCACCACCAGGGGTCTCCCCGTTGTCTCGTGGAAGAGGTTGGCATGGTCCGGGGCAGGCTGGCTTTGATCCTGCTAGGATGGGGTCCCTGCTCTGCGACTGGGCCCCGGAGGGGGGGGGGGGTTTCCAGTAACTTGGCAATGGCAGGTCCGATGCACACAACAGAGCAACCTCTGTTTATCTCCCAGCAGGAGTCAACCACATGGTACAAACACAACCTTTTCACAAGCCGCTGAGCAGCCTGGTCTCCCCCTCCTCCACTTTGCACGGCTGTCCCACCCCGGCGAGGGGAGCTCGGGTGGGCCTGGCTGGCCCCCTCTTTCTCCTGGATCTTGTCTTTTTGTCATGCTAATCCCCTCGCTGGGTGTATTCATTCCCTTCATTATCTCCAGGCTGCCAGGAGAACAGTGGCAGATGGATGAGATTCAGGGTAAAAAGTCTTCTTCATAATCCAGTTCATGTCCCCCTCCCCACCCCCACAGGCACTCATTACTAATGGGGCTAAGAACCTTGTTAACCACTAGGGCAGCATGGAAACAGCATGGGCCCACCTGTGCCTACGGGGTTAAACAGATCGATGCTTCATACAGAGGATCAGCTTCAAGAACTCTCAAGTCTTCAAAAAAAAAAAAATCACAAGTCCTCCCATCCCCCATGAAATTGACTTAAAAATCATGAGGGATTTTTAATAACAATACTTAGATATTTTAAATTGTACCGCTTCCCTGGGAGGGGATGGCCTGACCATTGCTTAGAGTCTTTAAAATGAGATGTAAGGATCTTTTGATGGATGTGTTTTAATCCAGCTTCTGGGAGAAATTTGGGCTGTGTGTGGTGGGTCAGGGGTCAGGTGGGCTGGTCATGTAGGTCCCTTTTTGCCTGGGAAGCTTCCTGATGCTCCCAGCTCTGCATTAAGATAATGACTAGAATCCACTCTCATGCTTCAGGGCTGCAGCTGGTTGCATGTGGGGGTCAGGAAGGAATGTCCCAGTCCCCCCCGCCCCCCGCCATCAAACGCATAGTTGGCCAGATGGATCCTGTTTTTTTCCCTTGGGACACAGGGCAGGGTGGGCCAGTGCTCTGAGCAGATCGAGAGAATCCCTTTTCTAGCTATCTGGCTGGTGGGGCTTGCTCCGGATCAGACTGATCGCCCAATTAGGAGTGAGGAGGAATATTTCCCAAGTCAGATGGGCAGAGATCTTGGGGGCAATTTAGCTTCCTCTGCAGCATGAGGCTGGGATCATAGGGGCATGTTTCACCTAATCAGTTCTTGGGTGTTGGTGACACCTTGGTCCCTCTTGGTCTCTGCCGTTGGTGCAAGACACTTTAACTGTTCGTGGACTCAAAATGCTTTGATTTAACTAAAGCAATTGGGCTCAGCATGGGACTGGGGGGTCCGGCAGGAATTTCGTAGCATGTGCTCTGTAGGAGGTCTGACTCGATGGTCTAGCTTCCCCTTCTGGCCTTAAATGCTTGGAAACAAAGTATTTTCCTTTTGGTTCCAGAACCTTTAGGGCCCCATTTCCCAGCATCTCTCTGCCACCACAGGGGCTAGAAATTTGCTTAAAAAAATGGAAAGCTGAGATTCTCCCCTAATCTCCTGACTCCAGGGGGTGGGGCTTTAACTAAAAACTCCCTGGGTGGAATCCTGGCTCGGCTGACATCAAAGGGAGCTTTCCTGTAGATTTCAAGAGGGCCTTCACCCGATGGATTCGCGAGGGTTTATCTAGCTCTTTAATCACTAGTATTGTTATTTACTAGCGAGTCGCTTGTTTTACACCCAGTGAGCAGCCTGAGGCCCCCATGCCTATGATGTGTGTAGACAGCAGCAGGGAGATTTCATTGCCTGTGGCACCAAAAGGACACTGCCCGGACCGGAGCTGAGAGGAAATCAGGATTTCCTGGTGCTCCGATTTTCACCAACATCAGCGGTGCCGAAAACATTCCCTGAAAGCTTGGAAGGGATCGGATGTTGTGTTCAGAAGTTATCGCAGAGATGGAGACACGCCACTGAGTTGATTGTAGCATCTCACTTCACTCGGTCCATTGTTTTTATTGTGTCATGGCCCGGGACCCCTTTGTGCCGGGCGCTGTAGGTTATTTCTTAGGTGTATTATGGTAATGTCTAGATGTCCCAGTCATGGCCGAGGACCCCTTTGTGCTGAGTGCTATAGGTTATTTATTAGGTGTATTACGTTAACGCCTAGGAGTCCCAGGACCCTATTGCGCTAGGTGCTGTACATTATTAGGTGTATTATCCTAATCCCTAGGAGCCCCACTCACGGCCCAGGACCCCCGTGTGCGAGGCACTGCAGAGACAGCCCAAAGAAAGACAGGCCTTGCCCAGAGCATTTCCAATCTATGGTGGACTTCCCAGCCCCTCTGCTCAGGCCGCTCTCTCATGACACTGATTTATGCTGCCACTCTTGGGTGTTTCGATGACCCTTCAGTACTACAGCCTCTTTGGCTTGAGAATCTCCCCACAACGCCCTTCCAGCACCATCATCCCCAGGACCTGGATCTCCCTGCCTCCTGCTGGCCGAAAAACGCAGGGAATCTCAGACCCGAACCTCTTCAGCATCAGCCTGTCTCTGGGTCCCACCGGCTGGGCAGAAAGGTCATGCATGGCCAGTCCCCAGTACGGGGTACCTCTATCCCTGCCCCACGCTCCCAGCTAAGACACAATGGGGACCCTGTGCAGGTTACTGCGGGGCTGGGGAGCTGATCCTGAGGCCAAATCCCCCCACCCTAGTGCCCCCTGGATCAGAAAGAGAATGCCTGACACCCCCCCCCCCCGCACGGCAGTGACAAATGAGGGGGAAGGGGCCGTGCTGGCGGGCTGGGACTCCATTACATCTCACATGTATTCACAGCTCCCTGTGTGTGACCGGCCGCCCAGCTAGGGGCATAAAGCCTATTTTCCGCTCAGCTGGGTGGGCTCAGGACCCCCCACGGCACGGCTGGGAGGGGGAGGCCCTTTTGGGCCTCTCCATCAGGCCCCTGGCAGTGACAGGGCATGAAGAGGACAAATTGGCATAGCTGATTCTCCTCAGGGGGCCCCCGGTCCCTAGGGGAGGGGGGAGCCCAGATCCAGCCCCTGTGAAGCAACCCAGAATGACGCCTGCTGACACACCCTCCCGATTTGTCTTTGGCAGATGGGGTGGGGTGGAGAGGAGGGCAGAGTAGACAATGGCCCTTCATGATCTTAACTCAAGCAGAACTTTTGCCTCCATTTCCTCACTCCCCCCCACACTGTGCAGCCATCCACTGCCTCCTCCTTCCCGTGCCAGGGAGGGGCTGAGCAATAGAGGTCCAGTGCGGGGGAGCTGGACACCCCCCGCCCCGCCCCTGCAGACACACCCTCACTGGGCCTAGTCTGGAGTCAGCAGCACAAAGGGAAATGGGGGAGCATTATCCTCAGTCTACAGACTAGGGAAACTGAGGTGCTGGGGAGTGACTCTCCCAAGATTATGCAGAGAGCTAGTGGCTAGATTGGGAATGGAACCCAGGAGTTCTGCTCCAGCCACTAGACTCCCCTCCCAGAGCTGGGAACAGAACCCAGGGGTCCTGGCACCCGGCACCCAGCACCCCTCTGCTCTAACCATGACACCATACCCCCCTTCCAGACCCAGGAATGGAACCCAGGCGTCCTGGGGTCGGGGTCTCTGACAGTAGTGCTGAGGCCCAGCGCTCTCCATCACAGAAATGCACTCCCACCCACCCCTGCGCTGTTGTGTTGTTGTTACAGATCATGACACGTTTGCAGTGAAATTGGAATCCCCACCACTGGGAATTGCCTGGTTTCCTTCAAAGCTCTGCCCCTGGCTGGTGGGAAGGCTTCCCCCCCCTCCGCCTTCGTCACTGACTGGTGGTTCCTCCCCTCCCCGCCCCCTTGGTGGTGGAAGCTGGAGATTTGGAGCCGAGTTTCACTTTGAGGGGTTCTTCGGGGTTTTGTCTGACGTGGAGACTCAGAGCGAAACTCGGGAGTTGGAGCCCGCACGGGTCAGCTGGGGAGAAAGTGCTGTCAGGGAACTCCAGTCAGATGTCATATTGTAAATATTGCCTGCCCTGGCACTAACTGGGGGGACCATTGTGCCAGATACTGCACAGCCCCCGACTGAAATCAGGGCCTCATTGTGCCAGGCACTGCCCAGACCCTGACCGAGATCAAGGCCCCATTGTGCCGTGCGCTGCACAGACCCCGACTGAAATCAGGGCCCCCCATTGTGCCAGGTGCTGCCGAGACCCTGACCGAGATCAGGGCCCCATTGTGCCAGGCTGCCCAGACCCTGACCAAGATCAGGGCCCCATTGTGCCGGGCGCTGCCCAGACACATGGTAGGAGACAGTCCCTCCCTACCCCACAGAGCTCACAATCTGATAGTCAAGCCAGACAAAGGCCGAAAGCCAGTGTGCTAAGCCACTGCCATGGTGGAAGGATGTTTGTGTAGTGACGGCATTAGACGAAGACTCAGCTGCAATTCCTGGCTCTGCCATGACTCCCTGTGTACCCTGGTGGAAGTCAGAGCCCTGCTCTGTGCCTTAGTTTCCCCATCTGCAAAATGAGTTACCTAGACCCTTTCTGCCTCTCTACGTTGAAGAGCTCTCCAGGAAGGGTCTGCCTCTCCCCTGGAGTTTGTACAGCACCAAGCGCAACAGGGCTCTGATTTTGGATTGAAACAACAATAATTATCCTCATTTTACAGATTGGGGAAACTGAGGCACGGAGTCAGACTGTGGTGAAAATGTAGGTGTTTCAATAGGAAGTAAAATCCTGAACAGTACGGGGAGCCCATGGAAGAGCTGAGAAGTGAGGCTAAATCTCCAAAGGCCCAGATCAACTTGTGTGAGAAGCTCAGCCATCAATATTGATATGTACATTGTCTCTGCGGACGGGGGGGTGCCCTGCCCCACCTCGCCTCACCCTACAGCTGTCTGAGGCCTGCAGGCGTCAGTTTCGCAGGAAGTTCTACCTTGCAGCTGGAAAGTTTGGTTTTTTTTCAAGGGCAAATAAACAGAACCGAAGCACCTTGCTGACTTTTGGCCTCCTGGGACATGGAATTGAAACTAGGAAACACGGTCCCTTTTCAGCTCTAGTACATTGGAGATGGGGGCGGAGGGGAAGGCTAAAAACAACCCACTGCTTGGGAAACAACATTTCATGAGGTCAGTGAGACCCAATAAGATCTCAGCTCTGCCACTGCCTTGGGGGAGGAGCGTGCCTGCTCTGTGCCTCAGTTTCTCCTCCCCACTCCCCTTGTCTATTTAGCTTGTCAGCGGGAGTTTTGCTGCTATGAAGTCAAAGGCTGGGCTGGAACCCAGGTGTACTGACCTCAGTCCAGTGCCCTGGATTACATCGCAGTGCCTCTGCGCGCACCTTGCCTCTTGGGGTGCGTACAGCGCCTGGCACAATGTGGGGGGAGGGGAGGCTGGTCTTGGTTGTTGCCTCTGGCTGCTATAACCAGGGCTGATCTTGCATCTGCTGGAAAGGAAGAAGAGTCACACCTTTGATCTCTCTGCAGAACCTTCTGTCCTCTCCCAGCCTTAATCTCTCCCTTCCATTCAGACCCTTCCTCCCACCCCTGTCCGGCAGCAGGTGCCCTGCTGTCCCTGGTTGGACACGATAACCCCAACAGACAGCAGGGACAAAGGCTCAGTGGGATTGATTAATAGCTCGTTAACCAGGCCCTGACCCCCAGCCAGGGCTGAAGGAAGAAGCTCCCGGGGTCACATCGCAGAGGGCCGCAGCCCATTGACCAGACTGATTGATTGGGGATCTCCGCTCCCCGGGCTCCTCGGCCCCAGCTGCCCTCTGCGGCCCCCCCCCCCCCCCGAGAGGCCTTGGCTCGGTAACCAGCCCCTCCCGCCCCTTAGGCAAGACAGGGACTTACAGATTCAGGCTCTCCCAGCAGGGGGTGCTGTGGAGAGTGGGGCAGGAACACTGGCTGTGGAGGAAGCTCCCAGCTACCCCAGCCCTGGCCTCTCCCAGCAGGGGGCGCTGTGGGGAGTGGGGCAGGAGCGCTGGCTGTGGGGGGAGCTCCCAGCTACCCCAGTCCTGGCCTCTCCCAGCAGGGGGCGCTGTGGGGAGTGGGGCAGGAGCGCTGGCTGTGGAGGAAGCTCCCAGCTACCCCAGCCCTGGCCTCTCCCAGCAGGGGGCGCTGTGGAGAGTGGGGCAGGAACACTGGCTGTGGGGGGAGCTCCCAGCTACCCCAGCCCTGGCCTCTCCCAGCAGGGGGCGCTGTGGGGAATGGGGCAGGAGCGCTGGCTGTGGGGGGAGCTCCCAGCTACCCCAGCCCTGGCCTCTCCCAGCAGGGGGCGCTGTGGGGAGTGGGGCAGGAGCACTGGCTGTGGAGGAAGCTCCCAGCTACCCCAGCCCTGGCCTCTCCCAGCAGGGGGCGCTGTGGGGAATGGGGCAGGAGCGCTGGCTGTGGGGGGAGCTCCCAGCTACCCTGGTCCTGGCCTCTCCCAGCAGGGGGTGCTGTGGGGAGTGGGGCAGGAGCGCTGGCTGTGGGGGGAGCTCCCAGCTACCCCAGCCCTGGCCTCTCCCAGCAGGGGGCGCTGTGGGGAGTGGGGCAGGAACACTGGCTGTGGAGGAAGCTCCCAGCTACCCCGGCCCTGGCCTCTCCCAGCAGGGGGCGCTGTGGGGAGTAGGGCAGGAGCGCTGGCTGTGGGGGGAGCTCCCAGCTACCCCAGCCCTGGCCTCTCCCAGCAGGGGGCGCTGTGGGGAGTGGGGCAGGAGTGCTGGCTGTGGAGGAAGCTCCCAGCTACCCCAGCCCTGGCCTTTCCCAGCAGGGGGCGCTGTGGGGAGTGGGACAGGAGCGCTAGCTGTGGGGGGAGCTCCCAGCTACCCCAACCTTGGCCTCTCCCAGCAGGGGGCGCTGTGGGGAGTAGGGCAGGAGCACTGGCTGTGGGGGGAGCTCCCAGCTACCCCAGCCCTGGCCTCTCCCAGCAAGGGGCACTGTGGGGAGTGGGGCAGGAACACTGGCTGTGGAGGAAGCTCCCAGCTACCCCAGCCCTGGCCTCTCCCAGCAGGGGGCGCTGTGGGGAGTGGGGCAGGAGCGCTGGCTGTGGAGGAAGCTCCCAGCTACCCCAGCCCTGGCCTCTCCCAGCAGGGGGCGCTGTGGGGAGTGGGGCAGGAGCACTGGCTGTGGGGGGAGCTCCCAGCTACCCCAGCCCTGGCCTCTCCCAGCAGGGGGCGCTGTGGGGAGTGGGGCAGGAGCGCTGGCTGTGGAGGAAGCTCCCAGCTACCCCAGCCCTGGCCTCTCCCAGCAGGGGGCGCTGTGGGGAGTGGGGCAGGAACGCTGGCTGTGGGGGGAGCTCCCAGCTACCCCAGCCCTGGCCTCTCCCAGCAGGGGGCGCTGCGGGGAGTGGGGCAGGAGCGCTGGCTGTGGGGGGAGCTCCCAGCTACCCCAGCCCTGGCCTCTCCCAGCAGGGGGCGCTGTGGGGAGTGGGGCAGGAACACTGGCTGTGGAGGAAGCTCCCAGCTACCCCGGCCCTGGCCTCTCCCAGCAGGGGGCGCTGTGGGGAGTAGGGCAGGAGCGCTGGCTGTGGGGGGAGCTCCCAGCTACCCCAGCCCTGGCCTCTCCCAGCAGGGGGCGCTGTGGGGAGTGGGGCAGGAGTGCTGGCTGTGGAGGAAGCTCCCAGCTACCCCAGCCCTGGCCTTTCCCAGCAGGGGGCGCTGTGGGGAGTGGGACAGGAGCGCTAGCTGTGGGGGGAGCTCCCAGCTACCCCAACCTTGGCCTCTCCCAGCAGGGGGCCCTGTGGGGAGTGGGGCAGGAACACTGGCTGTGGGGGGAGCTCCCAGCTACCCCAGCCCTGGCCTCTCCCAGCAGGGGGCGCTGTGGGGAGTGGGGCAGGAGCGCTGGCTGTGGAGGAAGCTCCCAGCTACCCCAGCCCTGGCCTCTCCCAGCAGGGGGCGCTGTGGGGAGTGGGGCAGGAACGCTGGCTGTGGGGGGAGCTCCCAGCTACCCCAGTCCCGGCCTCTCCCAGCAGGGGGCGCTGTGGGGAGTGGGGCAGGAGCACTGGCTGTGGTGGTGGGGGGAGCAGCCCGCTGGGTGGGACGTCCCCGGAGCTGGGGGGCTGACCAGGCTGCCTCCTTTTTCCCAGGGGAGAAGAAGCTGGAACCGTTGGCCCTTCGGTGCCCCCTTTGCCAGAGGGAGCTGCAGTGCGCGGAGCTGGGGCACCACCTGCAGCAGGAGATCGAGAGACTCGCCCACCTCCTGGACAGGTATGGGAGCCTCCTCCCTTGGACAGGCATGGGAGCCTCCACCCCCTCCCCATGGATAGGTATGGGGGCCCCCCGTCCCCTCACATGGACAGGTATGGGAGCCCCTCTGCCCTGCACAGGTATGGGAGCCCCCTCCCCTCAGGCAGGTAAGGGAGCCTCCCCTCCCTTGGACAGGAACGGGAGCCCCTCTTCCCCTCCCCATGGACAGGTATGGGAGTCCCCTCCGCCCTCCCCATGGGCAGATACGGGAGCCCCCCATCATGGACAGACACAGGAGCATCCCTACTCCAGTCAGTCAGCGAGACCCCTGGATGGCGGGGGACTTTGTGGACTGGTCCCACTGGGGCTCTGCACTCTCTGCCCGGCAGCTCACCCTTTCTGTCTCTCTCCACAGGGAGGCCATGACCCCTCTGGAGGACACCCAGAGATCGTCCCAGGTGAGCTCCCCTTGCCCCCCGGCTCCGGGGATGGCTGTTGCAAAGGGGTTTTGTCCCTCTCTCCCCCTCCCTGCGGGGTTCCCCCCACATCCCCATCACCCTTCCTGGGGAGGGGCACTAAGGAGCTAGAGGCTGAAGTCTCCCCTGTGGGTGAACTCCAGGGGGTGCCATCCTGACCCAGCCCAGCCCAGCCCAGTCATTGCCCCAGCTCACCGGCTTTAAGAGGCAAGAGTAGAGGTGGTGAACACTGATTCTTCGCAGAGAGCTACTGAGACTGGAACAGCCAGGAGCTCACCCCACAGCCAGTGCTCCTGCCCCACTCCTCACAGTGCCCCCTGCTGGGAGAGTCTGGGACTGGAGTAGCCAGGAGCTCACCCCACAGCCAGCGCTCCTGCCCCACTCCCCACAGCACCCCCTGCTGGGAGAGTCTGGGACTGGAGTAGCCAGGAGCTCACCCCACAGCCAGTGCTCCTGCCCCACTCCCCACAGCGCCCCCTGCTGGGAGAGCCTGGGACTGGAGTAGCCAGGAGCTCACCCCACAGCCAGCGCTCCTGCCCCACTCCCCACAGCGCCCCCTGCTGGGAGAGCCTGGGACTGGAGTAGCCAGGAGCTCACCCCACAGCCAGCGCTCCTGCCCCACTCCCCACAATGCCCCCTGCTGGGAGAGCCTGGGACTGGAGTAGCCAGGAGCTCACCCCACAGCCAGCGCCCCCTGCTGGGAGAGCTTGGACACCAAATATCCATAATCACTCAACCCTCGGGGGCTCCAGCCATCCCGCTGTTCTTCCCCTGCTGCTCCAGCCCCACATGATCAGTGGCGCAAGCTCACCCTTCACATCTTCCCTTCCAGTCTCCAGCGATCTCCACTCAGGATGGCATGGACTCTCCCAAGGGGTCGCCACAGGCCTACGAGGACGGGCACAACAAGGTGGACAGGCAGCAGGTGCGCTCCCCCCCTAACCAGACCACAGCCCTCAGCAGAGACTCGAACTGGGGACCTTCGGCTGTGCAGACATTAGCCCCAAACATGGGAGATATAGGGGCCCTTCCCCCAGCTGGTGTAGCTGGCGGTTGTAGTACCCAGACTTTGCCACTAGAAGGAGACACGATTGCATCGACTAAGCCAGGGTGTTGCACGAGGTTAGCAATCCAGCTTGGAGCCATGTGGTGGGGGTTGGGGGGCCTGACTAGGGGTCCCCTTTCTCTCTGACCCATGGGCAGGGGGGAGGCTCTGCAGATGTCTCTGGGAGAGGGGAAGCCTTCCACTCATGCTCTCCAGCTGGGGCGAACCGCTTAGAGCCTGGGGTGGGAGGCGACATGAGAGCAGTTTTCTTCCTTCGCCTGAGACTCACCCCTTTGCTTTCTCCCCCCACAGACCTTTCTGCGGGTGAAGTCAAACCGGGAGGGCCGCATGGGAGGTGAGAAGGGGACTCAGCATGGATCTGGGTGTGTAGGGGGTGGCATTTATACTGGGAGGGTCGGGTCGGACTGAACCTTCATTGGCGGTGTATCATGCTGATAAGGGATGGGAAGGTCTAGTGGTTAGGGCTGGGACTCTAGCTCTAGAGTCTAAAGTCCACCCTCATCTAATGGTGAGGGTGGACTTTTCTCAGCTATGCCTCTCACCAACTGTGCGGCACGTCACTGCTCTGTGACTCAGTTTCCCCATGTTTGTCAAGTGAGGGGGGAGGGATAGCTCTGTGGTTTGAGCATTGGCCTGCTAAACCCACAGTTGTGAATTCAATCCTTGAGGGGGCCGTTTGGGGCAAAAATCTGTCAGGGGATTGGTCCTGCTTTGAGCAGGGGGTTGGACTAGATGACCTCCTGAGGTCCTTTCCAACCCCGACCTTCTATGAATAATACTGAGCCACTTTGGAAAGTTTCACAGGGGAGGCACTTTGGAAGCAGAAAGCATGACCCTGGGCCCATGCCTGGCTGGGCAGCCCCCAGTGCTTTTGGAACTTAATAACCTGAGCAGGTTAGGTTGCAATCTGGGCCCCGACCCAGTGACTCCATCCAGGGCCACCGAGAGTGGGTTCGGGCACTGGTGACAATTTTTTTTCAGGCCCCCCCACCAAGGGTGGACCAGCTAAATAGGGCCAACAAAGCCAGGGAAGCCAGGCCCTGGGCCCCCTTCCAGACTGCGGGGCCCCAGTAGTTTGTACCGGCTCCCCCCCCCCCCGACTCTCGTCGGCCCTGACTCCATCTCCCTGAGTGGTCCCCTGCCCAGGTCCCTCCAATTAGATCCAGCTGCCCACTCCCCATGAGCTGTCCAGCACTCCCCATCAGCCTCCTCTCCAGGGATGCACAGCCTTCCTCTGGAAGGTGCTTTCCGATCTGTCTCTCTTGTTTTGCAGCCAGAGCCGGACGGTTTAAGCGAATCAGGCCCTGCCTGGAGGAGTCGGTGAGGATCCGGGGCTGGGTGTCTGGGTGTGCATGGATCGGGCCCTGCATTTAAGGGATTTAGCCCCAGAGATTGCCCCTGAGTGGTGCCGTGTTAAACTGCAGCCTGAGGGCCAAGGATGAGGGCAGGTATTTTAATATGGGATTGCAATAGAGTCTTGTGGAGAGTGAGACTGTCCCCAGCAAGGCTTGATACCATGGTAGATGGGCCCATGGATCTGATCCAGGATGGCAGGAAGTGGGAGGATATGGGGCTACTTGAGCCCGTGGGTCTGATCTGCAGCAGTGTGGCCAGGGTTGGGGGATACTAGATTGCAGAGGTGTCCCTTGAGGGGAGATGGTCTCTGCTTCCCACCCCTACCAAGGATCGAACTCCCAGCAGCAAGAGACAGACTCCCCCCGCATACGTCCGGTGTCTGTCTCTCTCCCGGAGGCCCAGATGGAGGAGCCTCTCCCCAGGGGCTCCAGGCTGGCCGAGGCGGAGGACGAGTTCTCCGATGAGAGCCGCTGCGGTGGGTACGAATATCGCAGCCCGAAGAAAAACGTTCTGGAAACAAAAGGTAGGGGGCAGCTCTGGTGATGGGGACAGACGGGAGGGGAGGGGCTTGGGAGGCATTCATGTGGGTCCCTGCCCCCTCCCCCCGTAGGTGAATTCTCTTCTCGACCCTCCCTCTTCCTCGCTTTCCCCCTCCCCCGCTGCTCTGGGTGCATCTGAGCTAGGCCTGGAGCTGTTCTGTGTCAGTTACTTCCAGATGCCTCTAGGCTGCTCTAGTGACCTTAAATTGGGATGGCACTGGCCCCCCAGGGGACTCTGGGGCTGGCATGGGGCCAGGGTTAGGGTTCTGCACCAATCTGGCAGGGAGGGGATCGTTCACTGCACTGTGGCTATTCCTGTTCTCCAGGGCTCACAGGGGGAGGGGGTAGGGGTGGACCAGGGGCATAGTTAGGGCTGTGGCTATTCTCGTCTTCCCTAGGGAGCGGAGCATAATTTAGAGCAGCCTGGAGGCTGCTCTACCTGCAGCATGGGCTGGGAATGTGTGGAGCATAAAGGTAGTTTCAAGCAACTTTCCCTCTCTCCCTCCACTGTCCCAAGCACAGGAAGGGAGTAACTGAGAATTCACCTGTGATGGGTCTGTTCAGCACTGGGCTGCACCGGCTCTGAGCCAGCCTGGTGTTCCTACCCGCTCCCCAGAGGGGCTCTCTGGAGAGGGAGGGGTCTGTTCACAGCTGTGGAGCTACTGGATGAGTTTGTTACACTGGTGTTAGAGTCGGAGCAGAACCTTTGATGCTGGAAAATGGGCTTGGTCAGACTAAAGTAGGGTGTGATACACCTGTGTGTACTGGAGGCAAGACCAGTGCCCTCTACGGGATGGAATCAGCATGCTCAGGTATGTGTCATAAGCCCTGTATTGCTAATGGAGATTCTCCTTTAATTCAGGCAGCAGAAGTTTGACCCTTTGGAGGAGTAGAAGGCTCTGTCCCCGAGGCCCCCTGTGTATGGCTTAGCTGAAATCCAGGGCGTCTCTGCTCCGCAGGGCAGAGATTCCAGGCAGATTCACCCCCTCTGCTTTGTTCTTGTTTTTAAATCCAAACCCCTCTCCAAAGCACGTTCCCCAGCCAGATGCAGAAACGTCACAAATTTCAGTTCCTCAAACCCACACCTGGATTTGTACAGACTGATTGACTCAGCAGAACCCAACTGAGAAATCTGACAGTTTCCTGTACTTCACGCTTCCTGCCCTCAGTTCAGCCTGGGCTCAGTTCTTTGCTATGGCATTCACATCCCAAAAGACCTAATGGGATTAGCGTGAGGGGTCGGGGGCTGGGAATCAGGACTCCTGGGTTCTATCCCCAACTCTGGGAGGGGAAGGGAGTCTAGTGAGTAGAGCTGGGGGGGGGGGTTAGGTTTGGGGTCAGGGCTCCTGGTTTCTATCAGCTGCTCTGGGAGGAGAGTGGTTAGAACACGGGGGGCTGGGAGTCAGAACTCCTGGGTTTTGTCCCCAGCTGTGGGAGGGCAGTGCTTAGAACACTGGCTGTGGGAGAAGGGAGTATTGTCTAGTGGTTGGAGCAGGGAACTGGGAATCAGGACACCTGGGTTCTCTTCCTGTGTGTGACCATGGTCAAGTCATGCCCCCCTCTCCCCTGGGGCCCAGTGTGCCTCAGTTTCCTTATTTGTATCACGGGAGCTATACTTCCCAGAGTGGGTTGTGAATCTTATCAAAGCCCTTTAACACAATCCTTAGCTCAGCTGGCTGGTGCTATAAGAAAGGCAGGATGGTCCAATGAGTCTAGGATGTAGGAGACCAGGGTTCAAGTCCCTGCTCGGCCACAGACTTCCTGTGTGACCTTGGGCAAGTTACTTAGCCTCTCTCTGCCTCAGTTTCCCCATCTATACTACGGGGATAATAGCCCTGCCCTGCCTCCTGGGGGGTTGTGAGGATGTGCTGATTGTGAGGTGCTCAGATGCAATGAGGATGGGGGCTGCCTAAGACAGACTATACAATACAACGTGTTGTTAATTATCAGTGGTAATTAGCAGCAAAGATGGTGGTGAGGCAGGAGAGAGGGCAGCCTCAGATCCCTCAATGGAAAGCGGGAAGCCTACAGAGCAGACACCTAGGTCCAGCTCCCTAGCTGATGTAAATTGGTGTCACTCCATTGGAGTCAGTGGAGCTCTGCTGCTTTACACTGGCTGAGGATCTGGCCCTTGTGGGATAACTTGCCCCAAATCTCTCCCCCTTTCCTGGGGGGTTTGCCCCATGGGAACAGGAAGGAGATCCTTGGCGGAAGAGCTTCCAGGCCCAGCTGGAGCAGAGCCGGGGGGCAGGTGGGCAGGATGGAGCAAGGGGCTGAATCACCGACTAAGCAGGGCCATGGGCGGAGGCTGTGGGCCCTCAACAGAGGTCAATGCAGGAGGGGATACCTGGTGTGTGACCCCGCAGGGCCTGTTAGCGCCCCGTAGTTCATGGGCTCCAGAGACTGCATGGAAGGCAGAGGAGCAGCAGCAGGAGGAGGTGGATGGATGCAGGATGTGGGCTCTGGAGCAGCCTCCCTGCCCCGTCCAATCCTGCAGTGTGATGCTGGGAGGTGGTTTAACTGGAAAGGAGGGAGAGGCTTCCTTAGACTTGATCATTCAGGACACCTGAGTTTTCATCTGGGCTCAGCCACTGATGTGCTGTGTGGCCTAGGGAAAGTCATATTGCCCCTCGGTGCCTCAGTTTCCCCTCCCAGCCTGTGTCTATTTGGAGTGTAAACTCTTCAGGGCAGGACTTGTTCTGTGTCCGAGGCGCACTGGGAACCTGATCTCCATTGGGGGATCTTAGATGGGAAGCTCCCTAGGGCAGAAATGATCTCTTTGCTCTGGGTCTGTGCAGCACCCAGCACAAGGAGGTCCTTAGGTGCTACCATAATACACCTAATAAATAATGTTCAGCTCCCCGCACAATGGAGTCCTGCTGGGCCATGACTGGGGTGCCTAGATGCTACCGTAATACACCTAATAAATAAGGAACTATACTGACGCTCATCCTGGGGGGCCAGAGTTTTAGTCCAGTTATGCTTGCCATCCTCCACCCCCCCCACCTTCCTCACGAAAAATTGTGCAAAGTCTTGGTTTTGCTGAACAAATGTCAAACCCGGTGAACTTTGGACAAGACAGAATTTTTGTGGGGATTATCTCTTTGCTGGGCACCAAGGACAAAAGTGGCAGGGGGTCCCGAGGCTTTTGGAGAGGAGCCGGTGGCCCCAGTTCTTAATGATTGGGCGTTGCGGTGATACTGTGCAGCTCGGGGCCCCATTACGCTAGGTGCTGTACAGACCTGTTGTCCCATGCTAATGCTGCAAGGGAGACAGGAGAGGGCTGTTTAATTTTGTACTTAAAACTGGGGCCTGTCTGGTCAGTTTCTTTGGTGTTTTCGGTTGTGTGTGTGAGCTGGTTTAGGCCTGCCCTGGCACCCTCCCCCCATACACTTTTGTTGCCACCCAGGATCTGCCTGGGCTGTTGTGAAATAGGATCTGCTGTCCGTGGGAGGAGGGAGGTGCTGCTAAGCCTGACACTGGCTTCCTGCCCCTAGAGCAGTGCAGCTGGGGAGGCTGTCTCCCTGCCGCCCCCCCGCCCCCAGTGTCTCCCAGTTCAGGTTGTCATGGAGGAATCCCCCTGGCATTGTGGTTCCCACTTCCTCCACTCGCCTCTCTGTCTGCGGTATCTGGTCAGGGAGTTCCCTCAGAGGGATAGTTGTATTACTATACGTGGGGGTGGCAGGGTGGGGGCATTGCTACCCTTATTTCAGGAGCGTGTGCCCCTGCCTGCTGCCCGCCCCACCAGCTGCCTTCCTGCCCCTCCTTCCCTGCACATTTGTTCCACCAATCTGCTTCCCAAAGCCACCATCCTTTCAGGGTTCCCTGCCAGGCCAGTGAGGTACAGCGATGAGCTGGACTTCCTCGTCTGTCCCTCCCTCCTCATGCTGCTGGCTGACCTTGGGCAAGTCACTGCCCCTCCTCCATGCCTCAGTTTCCCCTCTACCTTCTGTCTATTTAGATTGTAAACTCTCTGGTGCACTGTCTCTCGCTGGGTGTTTGTGCAGTGCCCGGTGCAACGGAGGGGCCCGTGATCCCAGGCGGGTGTGGGTCTGTGCAGCGCCTGGCGTGATGCGAGGCAGGGAGGGAGGTCTGATCTCAGTTGGGGGGAGTCTCAGTCAGATGCTACGCTGTTCGTTTCTCCCCCATCCCCGGCTGGCCACGCGTAGTGGTTGGTGAGTGGACTCCAGCCTTGGCTAAGGGATATGGCTTTTCTACCTCAGCCAGCAGAGCCTGATGCCATTAGATCTTGGGGATCGCGAGTGGGGTCCATACAGCTGATGCCCAGCGCTGTATTAAGAGCCTCTCCCCCATCTCTCCCAGACTGCAGACTCTTGGTGGCACGGAGCAGCGATGAGACGGACATGGACTCGGATGGTGACGAGCTGCCGGCCTTCGCCAAGCGGACGTATCCTGTTCCCTGTGGGGCTGAGGGAGGAGCTGACCTTCTGGGCTGGGGTGAGGAGCAGGCGTAAGGGCTGTGAGGTTTCCCTTCTGCCCCTAGACTAGGTGACTATTCAGAGAAGTGGCATGGGAGCAAAACCCCACGGCTGCACCATTCGCACCTGCAACTCACAGAGGTGCAGCTCGGCCCTGCCTCCAGGCCGCACGGCCCTGTGGCTTGAGCTGGTGGAGCGCTCCCCCGGCTGGCAGCGGTTGTAAGTCCCTTAGTCGCTCCCAAGTGGACCCAGCAGCTGGTGATGTGCCACGCCCTCTATAGGAATGGGGAGAAAACAGCACACACCCTAATTTCTGTCAGCGCCAGCCCAGCTGATCAGCGCTCGGGCAGCCTGGCGCAAAACGGGAGGCCAAGGTTGGATTGAAGCATTGTGCTGGGCCGGTGGTGAACTCGTACTCTGTGGAGTGGGATCTAGTGCTTAGAGCAGCGTGTTCTGAGAGCCGAGGCACCTGGATTCTAGTCCTGGCTCTGGAAGGGCAGTGGGGTCCAGTGGTTGGAGCAAGAGGGCTGTGACTCAGGACTTAGCTTTCTGGACCTGGCGCTGAACTCTGCCTCCCTCTTTAATTCAGGCAGGTTTCTTTGCCTGTTGTGCCTCAGTTTCCCTCTCCTCACCCTCCCTAGCCAGTTTGCAAAGTGCTTTGAGATCCTTGAATGAAGGGCAAAGCACACTTGGGATCTGTATCACGTCCTGGCCTGGACCGTGGGCTCTGTAATCAGCATGTTCCACGACCACCTCTCTTGGCAAACTCAGCTCGGGCCACCTCCCTGATTTCAGCCCGGCTTTTGGGGGACACTGTCTAGATCCCTGGAGCTCTCCGGCTGTGGGGAGAGGGGGCTGTAAGGGTATTGTCTCTTCCTTCACTGCCACCTGACCAGGTGCCTGTCTCCAGTCTCAAAGAGTGCCCCAGCGGAGGAGGACAGCAGGAAGCCAGGGGTCCGGGGTGCACCTGGGACGGCAAGAGGGTAAATCAGTGGGGGCTCCCGCTTTCTCTTGGCTCCTTTCCAGTGCCCTGTTGCTCAGTGGCTGAGCTGCTCCAAGGGCTCCTGTGTGCCCTCGACTGCCCTAATCTGCCCCCTCCATTGCGCCATCCTGCTAAGAGATGGCCCCGGCTCTGCGCCGTCCGTCTATCTTTTCTCCCTGGCCCTGCCTCACATGGGCCTGCCCCAGAATCCCAGCACTCCCTTGGGCCACCTGGATCCGAATTCTGACTTCGCTTAATCTCTAGTCACCTTCCTTCTCCCCCCTGCCTTGCTCATGTCCAGTGCCAGCCTCTCGGCTTCTCTCCAATCCTCTCCTGTCCCCACAGCAAGGCGGAGGAGGAGGAGGGAGACTCCACCCTCACCATGGAGCTGCTGAAGGCTCAGATCCAGGAGCTGCGGCGACAGCTCCTCCAAAAGGATTCGTACAAATGCCACATTTGCCTGGTAAGGGTGGCCCATCCCCTGGCTTGTTACCAGCCCCTCACACACACACACTGGGCCCAGGAAGCAAAATTTGGACCCGGATCCGACATATTAAGATCTGGGGGTTTTGACCTGGCGTCTGAACGAGCAAGTTCCTGTGACTGGCTCCCAATGCAGAGCAGTTAGCGGTGGGATGCTGTGATGCCCTTCCCCCACATCTCTGCTTGGGACCAAAACATGGGCTCTGGATTCCACTCCCTCCAGAGTCTGGCATCATTCTGGATACTTGAGTAGCCAGGAGCTCCCCTCCCTGCAGCCAGCGCTCCTGCCCTGCTCCCGACAGCGCCCCCTGCTGGGAGAGGCTGGGGGTGGAGTATCCAGGAGCTTCCCCCACAGCCAAAGCTCCCACCCTGCTCCCTACAGCACCCCCTGCTGGAAGAGGCTGGGAGTGGAATCGCAGTGAACTCCCCCACAGCCAGCGCTCCTGCCCTGCTCCCGACAGCGCCCCCTGCTGGGAGAGGCTGAGGGTGGAGTATCCAGGAGCTTCCCCCACAGCCAGAGCTCCCACCCTGCTCCTGACAGCGCCCCCTGCTGGGAGAGGCTGGGGGTGGAGTATCCAGGAGCTTCCCCCACAGCCAAAGCGCCCACCCTGCTCCCTACAGCGCCCCCTGCTGGGAGAGGCTGGGGGTGGAATAGCCGAGAACTCCCCTGCAGCCAGCGTTCCCACCCTGCTCCCTACAGCGCCTCCTGCTGGGAGAGGCTGGGGGTGGAATAGCCGGGAGCTCCCCCGCATCCTGTGCTCCCGCCCTACTCCCTACAGCACCACCTGCTGGGAGAGGCTGGGAGTGGAATAGCAGTGAACTCCCTCACAGCCAGCGCTCCCGCCCTGCTCCCTATAGCGCCCCCTCCTGGGAGAGGCTGGGGGTGGAGTATCCAGGAGCTTCCCCCACAGCCAAAGCGCCCACCCTGCTCCCTACAGCACCCCCTGCTGGAAGAGGCTGGGAGTGGAATCGCAGTGAACTCCCCCACAGCCAGCGCTCCTGCCCTGCTTCCTACAGCGCCCCCTGCTGGGAAAGGCTGGGGGTGGAATAGCTGAGAACTCCCCTGCAGCCAGCGTTCCCACCCTGCTCCCTACAGTGCCCCCTGCTGGGAGAGGCTGGGGGTGGAATAGCTGAGAACTCCCCTGCAGCCAGCGTTCCCACCCTGCTCCCTACAGCGCCCCCTGCTGGGAGAGGCTGGGGGTGGAATAGCCGGGAGCTCCCTCACAGCCAGCGCTCCCGCCCTGCTCCCTACAGCGCCCCCTGCTGGGAGAGGCTGGGGGTGGAATAGCTGAGAACTCCCCTGCAGCCAGCGCTCCCGCCCTGCTCCCTACAGCGCCCCCTGCTGGGAGAGGCTGGGGGTGGAATAGCAGTGAACTCCCTCACAGCCAGTGCTCCCGACCTGCTTCCTACAGCGCCCCCTGCTGGGAGAGGCTGGAGGTGGAATAGCTGAGAACTCTCCTGCAGCTGGCGCTCCCACCCTGCTCCCTACAGCGCCCCCGGCTGGGAGAGGCTGGGGGTGGAATAGCCGGGAGCTCCCCTGCAGCCAACGCTCCCGCCCTGCTCCCTACAGTGCCCCCTGCTGGGAGAGGCTGGGGGTGGACTAGCTGGGAGCTCCCCCATAGCCAGCGCTCCCACCCTGCTCCCTACAGCGCCCCCTTCTGGAAGAGGCTGGGGGTGGACTAGCTGGGAGCTCCCCCACAGCCAGCGCTCCCACCCTGCTCCCTACAGCGCCCCCTTCTGGGAGAGGCTGGGAGTGGACTAGCTGGGAGCTCCCCCACAGCCAGTGCTCCCACCCTGCTCCCTGCAGTTCTTTCCCAATGTTCAGTCTCTTTCCTTTCCAGGACTCGTACTCCGTGCCGTTGACTTCGATTCAGTGTTGGCACATCCACTGCGAGCAGTGCTGGCTCCGGACCCTGGTAACGCCCCCCCCCCATTCCCTTTGGGTTCCCTGCCCATGCTCCATTATCTGCTCCAGAGCATGAAATACACAGTCCAGAGCCACCCCTTGTGCATTTCGCTGCATAACCCCCGTTAGCTCTCCTCTCCCCAAGTCGCTGCTCTGTGGCTTTGAGCCCCCCCAATGCTGGCTTGACTCCAGGCATCGATGGCCAGTCAGTCCTACCCAGCCCTCTGTTCTGTCCCATTCAAGCTCTCATACCGGGCCCATCACCATGGTCCCTGATGCCTTCCATTTGCCTCTTCCCAGGGGGAAATTGTCTCTTCAGTGGTTTCTTATTGTGCTCTTGAAGGGAAGTCTGGTCCGATGGTTAGAGCAGGGGGGCTGGCAACCAGGACATCTGGGTTCCATTCCCAGCTCTGGGAAAGGAGTGGGGTCTAGTGGTTAGAGGGGAGTGGCTGGGAGACAGGACACCTGGGTTCCATTCCCAGTTCTGGGAGAGGAATGGGGTCCAGTGAACTGGGGGGTCAGGGTTCTCAGGTCCTATTCCTAGCGCTAACACTTAGCGCCCAGAGGTAGCAGCATGACGGGTGTGTTGAATGCAGGGTGCTCTGCTGGAGTGGGGGAGCATTGTTAACCATTTACCAGATCTCTTTTAAAGCTTGCCGTGTCCCGCTGCCCTTTCTTCCAGGGCTCCAAGAAGCTCTGCCCGCAGTGCAACGCCATCACGTCCCCTTCCGACCTGCGGCGCGTGTACCTATGATCTCAGGCCAGCCTCCCAGCCCCGATGGCTGCATCCTTCAGCACGAGCCACGCATCCCGCTTCCCCCAGGTCCCCCCACTGCAGACTGAACCCAAATTGGGAGGCTGCTGACCTGTTAAAACAACCTGCCACCCATCCTGGGAAGTGAAAGCAAAAGGAGCTACACCTGCTCCGGGCATGAGTCGTGACTAGCTGTGGCATCCCCTCGCCATGGCTGGGAGCAAGGGGGATTGGGTGGGAGGGCTGATTTCCTGTGGCCAGTTTCCCCTTCTGCCCCCTCTTGTTTGTCTTTTGTTCATTAAGTAAAACCTATTTTTAGTAACGTTTGACCCTGGCCTGAATTCGTCACTCCCACCCCTCCAAAGAGAGCCGCTGACGTCTGTGGGCATGCGGAGAACACACCTAGGCCCTGCTCCCAGGCTGGGGCGCCCCTGACCCAAAGGTCAAGTCCTGGCTCTGCCACACACTCCCGGAGGGTGTGGGGTCTAGCGGGTTGGGGATCAGGACTCCTGGGTCCCCTTCCTGCTTGGGGGAAGGGGCAAAGGGGGGGCTTGTGGTCAGGGCTCTAAAGAACTCAATTCGCCCTGGCTCTGCAGCTCAGGATCTCCCAGCCCCAGGGCCGCCCAGAGGGGGGCAAGTGGGGCAATTTTCTCCAGGCCCTGCAGGGGCCCCCATGAGAATATAGTATTTTATAGTATTGCAATTTTTTTTTATGGAAGGGGCCCCCGAAATTGCTTTGCCCCAGGCCCCCTGAATCCTCTGGGCAGCCCTGTCCTGGGGATCTGTCTCCGGCTGCATATGGCTAGTGACCTCATGCAGCTCAATGCCCTTCAGTGGAGCCCCAGTCCTCCCAGCCTGACCCTTGGGTGGGGGGTAGCGTTTAGGGGCTGATTGACTACGGTGCTGCACCAGCCAGTCAACAGTGGGAAATGAATCCCAGACCCTTCCACCCCTCCCGTGTGCAGGGGGAAGTGGCTACAGGAGAGGTCTGGCTGGGCAGGGCTGCCCAGAGGATTCAGGGGGCCTGGGGCAAAGCAATTTCGGGGGCCCCTTCCATTAAAAAAAGTTATAACACTATATTCTTGTGGGGCCTGGGGCAAATTGCCCCACTTGCCCCTGCCTTAGGAATCTGGATGCCCAGCCCCCTGCTTTACCCACTACATCCCACTCCTCTCCCAAGCTGAGGATAAACCCAGAAGTCCTGACTTCCAGTCCACCCTGCTAGATCCCCACTCCCCTCCTGAGCAGGGTATTGAACCCAGGAGTCCTAGCAGCTGATCCCCATTAAATCCCAAGGCCATACCCGCCACACACTGGAGTCAGTCTCTCTGCCTTGACTGGCGGGTGTGCCCAGGCCTCTTCCGTACCCTGCCTTCCCCACTGTGCTGAGAAATCACAGCCCTGACGCAGCGCTGGCTGGAAATCTACCAAGTTCACATGATGGCCTCATGGACTCCGTGGCAGACAGGAAACACTTGCTGTAACAGGCCTGCCTGGTTTCCCCTGGAGCTAACGGGTGGCAAATCCCACCACTCCCCACACCCCTCTCCAACTCTTCCCCACTCCCCCAGCTGCTCTGTGCGAGCCCAGTAAAGCTGGGTTATGGCTGAGCTGGGTTATCCCACCGCTGAGCTCCATGCACTAGGCAACACTGCCTTATATGACACCCCCCCCAGGACGCCTGGGTTCCATTCTGTGCTCTCCAAGGGAGTGGGGTGTAGTGGTTAGAGTGGGGTGCCTTGGAAGTCAGGATGCCTGGGTTCATCTTAACTGACTTGCCGCGTGACCTTTTTTTTAACCACACAATTCAGCTCCTGGATCCAGCCATCTGGCCTGTTCAGAGCAGGGGGCTCAGGTTCAGCCCGGTGCTGCAAATTGGGTCGGCGGCAAGGTTCTCACCAGGCTGCAAAACTTACCCTCCAGGTTAGGAGAGGAAGAATTAATGGTTAGAGGCATCAGGACTCCTGGACTCTCTTCATAGACCAGGCAGGACAGAGTGGGGTCTAGTGGTTAGAGCAGGAGGGCTGGGCGCTAGGTGTCCTGGGTTCTATCCCCAGCTCTGGGCCAGGAATGGGGGCTAATGGTTAGAGTGTGTGTGGTGTAGGTCATCAGGGGACGGACCTGCTAGGAGCTGCTGCATTTAGGGAGGATGGGGAAGCTGCATGAAATGTGTGGGTGGGAGCAGAGGCCGAGGGGTAGTTTCAAATTCCTCCTCCAATGCGTTCACAGAGCCAGGAGCAATTTACACCTCCAGAAAGGGGCTTTTCCACTCTCTCTGCCTGGAGTTTCCTGTTAAGGCTCATTGCATGTCTATCTATGTATTTCTCTCTATGGTTTTTGTCAATGGAGTTCTTCATTCACCCCAGTGTCCCCTGCAGGAGACAGCTCCATCCCCGCTGGGTGCGTTCAGGACTAGGCCAGGACTTGGAGGTTTCATTCTCGCCCAGGTTCTTCCAATAATACCTAGCTCTCTGGTAGAGCTTTTCTTCTGTAGAGCTCAGACAGCGAGATCCTCAGTGGTACTTCGTGCCGAGCTCCACTGAAATCAAGGGGAGTTAGACCTCTAAGAAACTTTGAGCAGCTGGGCCAAATTGCTTTAGAGGTCAGTGATATTATCCCTATTGTACGGATGGGGAAACTGAGGCAGAGAGTGGCTAAGCGACTTGCTCAAGGTCACCATGGCAGAGCTGGGAATTGAATTCAGACCCCCTGTGTCCTAGAGGGGCACCCTAGCCACTGGAGCACCCTTCCTCTCCTAGCAGAGCAATGGAGCTTGGTCAAGTCACATCATTGCTCTCTGCCTCAGTTTCCCAATCTGTAAAATGGGAAGAATGCTCATTCCTTTGTCTGTTCAGATTAGAAACAGGGCTTCTGAGTTTCAGTTTCAACCAATAAACACCAAAAACCCCATGCTAAAAAAATATTATCATTGTTTGTCCATTAAACACCAGAAAACACCGGAAATGGTTGGTTTGTTCCTCTAAAGACTGAAAAGCACATCACTGCTGATTAGCTGAAGTGGGGTGAAAACACCCTGCCTGTGAAACCCAGCACGGAGTTGGTTTATGGTAAAATGAAATAACGTAGGAGCACAATATACATAGGGTCAAGTCAGTTCAGTTATAAGGAATGCAGCTGGAAAGAATTACAAGTAAAACAGAACACAACACCATAGGCGCCGACTCTGTGGGTGCTTCGGGGATGGAGCACGCGCTGAGGAAAAATGGTGGGTGCTGAGCACCCACCAGCAGCCCCCCGTCAGCGTCCCCCCACTGCCTCCCTGTCCCTCCCCCTGCCTCCTGCCTGCTGCAATCAGCTCTTTCGTGGCCTGCAGGAGGCTGGGAGGGAGGGGCGAGGAGGGAGGAGCTGGGCGAGGCGGGAAGAGGTGGGATGAAGGACCCATCTTTCACAACTCGCAAGGGTTCTGGCCTCTTGTGTCTGTTCAGGGACAGACCAGTGACATGGATTTTTCTCCGGGTTACCCCTCAAAGTAAAGTGCCTGCAAGCTGTGGGGAAGGCGGCACGGAGGCCGGTGGGGAAGGAAGCTCCGTGCGCTTTCTTCCCCCCACGTCTTAGCTGACTAGTTTTCTTTCGCTAATAGGTAAAAATGGACGATGGTTTTCTTTGCCTGAAGATCGGGCTGGTCAGCAAATCAAAGGCTCATTCCTTTGTCTAAGCAGGCCTGGTTACCGGCTGCCCCGGCGTTCCCGGCTTGCAGGCACTTGAGTTATCATTCCAGCATACGTCCATAATGCTTAATACCCACCACATGCACACACCACATCAGAATTGTAATGAACCGCGAGGTATTGGCTTTCCTGTGGTACCTTGCAAGGCAGATGTTGTACCTGGAAGATAACAACAGCGTGCAGGGTGTGAATACGGAGGTGCTTAATGTCACAGGGGCTGTCCACCCTGCAATTAAAAACCCGCGACTGGCCCGTGCTCATGGGGCTCGGGCTAAGGGGCTATTTAATTGTGGGGTAGACTTTCAAGCTGGGGCTGGAGCCTGGGCTCTAGGACCCTGTGAGGTGGGAGGGTCCCTGGACTAAGGCTGTGACCAGAATGTCTACACCACAATTAAAAGCCTCTTCGCCTGTGCCCAGGAGCCCAAGTCAGCTGGCATGGGCCAGCCGCGGGCATCTAATTGCAGCCAAGAGATACCCACGGAAATGCAGGAGTGGACGGTCATCATTCTAGCCCATCTGCTCTGAGGCAGGACAAAGTATACCAAGCCCATCCTTGTCTAACCTTTTCTTAAAACCCTACAGTGATGGGGATTCTGCAACCTTCCTACGTCCCCTGGTCCCGTGCTGAACTAGCTTCAGAGTTCAAAGGTGTTTTTACCAATATCTGTATCTTCCTTGCGCCAAATCCTGCTGGTCCTGCTCTCCGTGAACACGGAGAACAACTGATCATCATCTTCTTTAGAACAACCTTTCCCCATATTTGCAGACTGTCCTCGGGTCCACCCTCTGTCTTTTCTCTGGACTAAACATGCCTGGTTCTTTCAACCTTTCCTCAGAGGGCAGGTTTTCTAAATCTGATCGTTTTCTGTTGCTCTCTTCTGGACTCCCTCCAATCTGGCCACATCTTTCTTAAAGCGCAGCCCCGCAAAGTGGACCTGGGACTCCAGCGGAGGATTCACCTTCTGTATCTGACATTTGACACTCCTGTTAATACACCTATGACAATCAAAGTCCAGATGCCCAAAGGAAAGATCAGGGAGAGCTAACCTCCCCCACTCCCCTAAATAAGCAATTGAATCAACTGTTCGTAGACACTGTTACTGTGTATAAAAAATACGTCAGGTAAAGGCTTCTATGAAAGCATGTAATGTTTTGAACCCGATGGTCACTGGGGGGCCCGTGTACAGGATACGGTTGTGAATATGTGTCCAAAATCGTCATTGTCACTACAAGTGTGACAGCAGCATCACCTCAAAGCAGCCTGGAGAGACAATCAGATGGCGCCGGCTCAACGCGCCTAGAATTGTGGATCCGGGAAGAGACAACGGCCTAAGACGGACCATTCAGGTTAATGGGAAAACGATGAAAGAACTTGAAACTGAAAAAAAGCCCAGTCTGGGAACCACCCCCAGCTCTGTGTAACGTTCTGAGAAAAAGGGAAAAAAAACAAAACACAACAATGGCAAACCCTGTCAAAAGGGAAGGGGGTTGAAGGGAAGCTTAGCCGGAAACCCAAGATCAGCCGCCCGGATTTGTTTACACTTGACATGTTACAAGGGCACTGCGCTGAAGTGTGGCCACTCCCTGTGCTGACGGGAGGAGTCCTCCTGTTGGCATCTGTGATCCACCTCCCTGAGAAGCAGGGCTGGGTTTGCAATGATGCCAGTGGCTCCATGGAGCCGGGCCCATGCTCAGAAGGGGCCCCGGCCTGCTCCATTTACATTGCCGCTGGCTCCCCCCGCCGCCCACCCACCACTTCCTTCTCCTGGTCAGCTCATCAGCCAGCCAAGGGCTCCTCTCCACCCCCTGGTGCCACCCGCTGGCTCCTCTCTGCCCCCTGGCCTGACCCAGTGCACCTCCGGCTCTGGACAGTCTCTGCTTCCCACCACCTGTGGGGCCCCACCTGTCTCCCCGGAGCTGAGCTGCGTGGGACTGGTGCAGAAGCCTGGCCAGTCTCAGCCAGATGTGTGTGTGTGTGTGTGGGGGGGGGTGACGACAGTGGGGGGGCTTCGCTTGGCCCCCTTCAGGCAAGGGTCCTGAGGGAGGCTGGCTGGGGCAGACCCTGGACTGGCTGATTGTGCCTCTCCCGAAGGTATAGAGCAATTTCCTGCCCAGGGAGCAGCCCTGGCTGCCCTGCTGGCTCAGCCCGGCAGACACAGTCACCTCTCAGCAGGGCCCGTGAATGCGACCGGGAGGCAGGGTGTGGGGGAAGGAGTCTTGGGGCAGGGGTTTGCTAGGCTGTGAGGGGGCTGGGAAGATGTGTGTTGGGGCAGTAAGGAGTGAGGGTTCTCTGTGGGATGCTGGGCAGTTGTGGTGGGGCTGTGGGCAGAGGGGCGCTGGGCAGGGGTGGTGTCGTGCAGGGTGCTGTGCATTTGTGTCAAGGTCTGGGGGCACTTGGCATAGCAGATCCAGGAGGGCTCTGGCCATAGGGATTCGGGAGGGTATTGGGGGGGACTGTGTGGTGTGGCATGGGTCAGCCCCCATGGGGAAGGGGCATGCTGACAGCACAGGGCTGGGTGGGTCATTGTGTGTCTGGCAACTGCCAGTTTGTAAATAGTGCCCTCGCACTGGGCTGGGTGGGGCAGGGCTGCCCCTGCCATGCCATGCCTCACTTTCCTGGCTGGCCTCTCGCTCTGGGGACTGACCACCTGCACCATGCTCCATTGCCTCCAGGGGGACCACAAATATGTTTGGCACCAGACCCACGAAAGGTTAATCCGGCTCTGCTGAGAAGCAGTAGCTAGGTCTATGGAAGAATTCTTCCATCTACCTGGAGCTGTCTGTTTTGGGACGTAGGAGCATGAGTTAACGACGTCGCTCAGGGAGTGGATTTTTCACACCCCCAGAGCGACCAGCCATACGGGAGCAGCTGCCCGTGAAACACTGGATCCCCTCTAGTGCAGCAGGCCTGCATGCAAATTGTTCGGAGACAAGCGGTAACTCCTCTTAGAAAGGAAACGTGGCTAAGACAGATGCGTAGAACCTGAGATTGCATCTTGACATTTATTTTCTGGGTCACTTGTCTCTGCTCACTTTTCCTCGCTATCTCATCTCTGAGTCGATGATTTCCCTATTACGTGAACGTCCTTGTTCGTTGTTGTGCAGTCTGTGTGTGCTGAAGTGAGCACACAACTGGGGGCAGGTTTCATGCCTTTGGGGGCGATGGATCTGGGGGACTTGGGACCAGAAGGGACGGCTGAGTTCCCCAGCTAGAAGTCACGAGGCTGGTGGGAACCAGGATGAAACCTTACGCTTGTGGGCTGGCTACTGATGTCAGAGCGCCGAGCCATAGCAGCGGTAAGACACCCAAAGGGACAAGGCAGGGGGTGACAGAACCCCGTACTGGTCTGGGTGATCCCCTAACTGTTATAACACTCATGAATGACGCATCTGTTGCAGGAGCATCAAGTTGCTGGCTCGCATTCAGTCTGGGATCCGCTGGGACCCCTGAGTTCCTATCTTACCCATGACTCCTTTATTAAAGATACCCTGTATTCTGCTCCTGAGCGCCCAGAAGGAGGCAGCGCTGAGCATCACAGTTCATTGTCAGCTCCTTTGGCAGACAAAAGGACAGGCAGAGGCCAGGTGTGCAGTGCGTGCGTTCACGTTAGATTCTTTGCGGAGCGCTTGTGCAGTAAGATCATTCCACCCCAGCGCAGCCATGGTATATTTCCATTCAAGGACTCTCATTGTGTGGATTCATTAACCCTATCATCGCCCTCCCCTCCATCTGTGTAACCAAGCCCACTAGATCCACCCCATCCACCCAGCAAGACAAAACAAGTTCATTTCATACTGCCTCTAACTGGCCAACGAAGATCACTTGGGCTACCACAAGGGATGAGTCCTCGCTCTGTCACGCCTGGGTCTTGTTGATTTCTAAATGCATTCTGTTAGGCTTGGCCAACATTTCATCCATGCTAACTTATACAACTGTCATATACCCGGCGCATAATCCACATCTTTAAAGAGAGGTAGTGTAGCATTTTCCAGTCCTTTGCAATAAACAGTCTGAGTCATCTGAGTCACCTGTATTTCAATCGTGCGACACTCCCGGGCAGCCCGCCTGAGTCACGCGATCTGACGGGCGCTTCTGGTTGACACTGTTTGCAAATAAAAAAAAAGCCAGCTCAGCATGACAGGTAAATTCACGTCTTCGACTCGCAAGATGCAGTGCAGCTCAGCGGGGGACGTGTATCGTCATTCGTACTTTACCGGTGCCCTCTCTATTAAAGACATGGCTCCGACCCGCTACGGTCTTTAGGCTCCTAATTTTGAAATCATATATCTACCGTATCCTGCTC
The DNA here is from genome assembly GCF_007399415.2 of Gopherus evgoodei. Lineage (NCBI taxonomy): Eukaryota > Metazoa > Chordata > Testudines > Testudinidae > Gopherus > Gopherus evgoodei. The sequence continues at coordinate 1,017,822 of NW_022060080.1, read as the reverse complement.
CTGAAATTGCAGGTGGCCGTTGTGATTAGGCGTTGGCATGAGACAGCACCAGTCTGCCAAATTAGCCATGCCTGTGGGTCACATCCACTCGGGAGCACTGCCCCACTATGTAAGAGGTTTAATGATTGCCCCATTTTCCCCTTGCCTGTAGCCACCCATTGTCTCCTGCCCTATACTTAGATTGTCAGCTAACTGGGATAGGGACCATCTATTTGGACAGCACCTAGCACATGATCCATGATGGGTTTTTTTTAGAAGCTACCACGATACACCTAATAAATCATGTACTGCATCCAGCACAGTGGGGTTCTGGTTCGTGACTACTGTACCTAGATGCTACCATAATACACCTGATACTGCACAATGCCTAGTACAATGGGGTTAGGGTGACCAGACAGCAAATGTAAAAAATCGGGATAGGGGGCGAGGGGGTAATAGGAGCCTATATAAGAAAAAGACCCCAAAATTGAGACTGTCCCTATAAAATCGGGACATCTGGTCACCCTAAATGGGGTGCTGGTCCATGACTGAGGCTGCTAGATGGAAACAGCAGTGTTCGCTTGAATCACCCCCTCAGCAAGCAGGCTTGTTGCTCTGATCTGTAGCTATGTCAGCACGGCCAGCGATCTACCGGAAAACCTCACCGTCCTATTGTTTGTGTGAGTCATCTGTAGATACAATGGCTCAGCAGCTTTCTCCTCCGCAGAGCTTAAAATAACTGAGTAGGGCTTCTCTGGTAGATGGTCCTTTTTTCAGTTCACTTACAAAATAACTCCCAAAAGTCTTTTAATTTGTAATTAAGAAAAAAATTAAGGTGTGTTTCTATCGCTGAAATAGTTTACCGTCCAGTTTTTCCTTTCATCCCAAAGGACTATCAAATGTTTTGCCCACTACTAAAATTGCAGCTGCCTCTGGGGTGGGACACAGCAGCTGGCTGACCGTGCAGCAAGAAGGAACAGGGCTCATTCACCTACCCCTGAAATGCTGCCACCTCTAGGTGGGGCATGGCAGCTCCTCAACAGCACACAGCAACGCATCACAATAGTTTAGGCCAGAAAAGCAGAAGAATCTCAGCTGTAACTGCAGGACAAAAAGGAGGGTGGCAGAACTGAAAGTTGGAACTGGGCCAGCACTGCCCCGATTCTTGTGAAAAGGCTCATGTGATCTCTAAGGAACACGAGTGGTCAAAACTTCAGTTTTCTATGTTTCATCTGAAATTCAGCACTCCCAAATAACACAGCACCCCCACCTGGCTTCCTGCAGCGTGGCACCCCCTAAAGCTGTGCTGGGACACTGGGATCAGCTCTGATGGCTTGGAGATAGTGCTCCATACTGAGACTTCGTCACTGCTCCCCCTACCCCTCTGGGTTTCCCTGGCAGTCTCCCATCCGAGTACTTAGCACGCCAGGCCAGCCTCTGAGAGCTGATGAAAACCCAGCCAACCATGACGCTGGCTGCAGCCAATACACAGGAAACACAAGGAGCTGAGATGCAATTTTTCCGTAGCATTCTTGGAGGCAAAACATGTGTCTGCTCTGACTGAAGGGGAAGCCATCAGATGGAATCCGGGGAGGTGTGAACCACCCACTCACACCCCAAAGAGGTAGCAAATTGTATCAGCCTCTGGGATAGGTTTGATCTGACGTACTGTGGCCTATCAGGCCCTAAAGATGCCACAGGGGCCCGTCCCCACCCACCAATGGCCATTGGGAAGCAGAGAATAGCCATAGTGTAGCATGATCTAGATAATACCTAGTCCTGCCATGAGTGCAGAGGCCTGGACTAGATGACCTCTCGAGGTCCTGTCCAGTTCTAGGATTCTCTGATTCTATGCTCCAGCATTGCCCTGATCTGTCCCCAGTGCTAAGAACCGGGTCTGTGCAGAGCCCTTATATTGGTCCCATACTAGCTGGAGAGATCTCCCCGCCCCCAGCTTGGCGGCGGGAGAAATTCTAAGGGCTTGTTTATACGGGAACGCTCAGGAAAGTTAATCCGAATTAACTTTGAAGTAGATTATGTCAAGGGAATGCAGTGGCTTGTTAGGGGAACTAACGGCGGGTAATGTAGTTCATGCAAATCAGCGTGGATTTATGGAAAATGGAGCCTGTCAAACTAACTTGATATCTCTTTTGGATGGGATTATAAGGTTGGTTGATAAAGGTCACAGTGTTGATGTAATAAACTAAGGCGTGGGCTACACTGGGGGGGGGGGTTCGAACTAAGATACGCAACTTCAGCTACACTATTTGCATAGCTGAAGTCCAAGTATCTTAGTTCAAATTGTCTGGCCATCCTCACGGCGTCGACTCGACCGCTGCGGCTCCCCCATCGACGCCGCTTACTTCTCCTGCTGAGGTGGAGTACAGGCGTCGATTCGGGGATCGATTTATCGCGTCTAGATGAGATTGATAAATCGATCCCCGATACATTGAGCCGGCGGGTAGTATAGACATACCCTTTGAGTTTGTAAGGCATTTGAGTTGGTGCTGCACAACATTTTGATTGAAAAACTGGAACAATATAATATTAACAAGGCACACATTGGATGGATTAAAAACTGGCTAACTGATAGCTCTCAAAATGTAACTGTAAATGGGGAATCTTCATCGAGCGGGTCTGTGTCCAGTGGGGTCCTACGGGGGTCAGTTCTTGGCCCTACGTTATGTAACACTTTGATTAATGACCTGGAAGAAACCATAAAATCACCACTAATAAAGTTTGCGGATGACACAAAGATTGGATGAATGGTAAATAATTAAGAGGACAAGTCACTGATTCACAGCAATCTGGAAGGCTTAGTAAACTGGGTGCAAACAGATGCTATGCATTTTAATATGGCTACCTGTAAATGTGTTCCTATAGGAGCAAAGAAGGTCGGCCATACTTACAGCATGGGAGACTCTATCCTGGGAAGCAGTGATCCTGATAAAAATTTGGGGGTCACGGTGGATAATCAGATGAACAAGAGCTCCCAGTTACCAAAAGGGCTAATGTGATTCTGGGATGTGTAAACAGGGGAATCTCGAGTGGGAGTAGACAGGATGTTTTACTTCTGTATTTGTTACTGGTGCGACCGCTGCTGGAATCCTGTGTCCAGTTGTGGTGCCCAAAATTCAAGGAGGATGTTGATAAATTGGAGAAGGTTCAGAGAAGAGCCACGAGAATGATTAAAGGATTGGAAAACCTGTCTCATAATGATCGACGGAAGGAGCTCAATATATTTCGGTTAAAAAAGAGAAGGCTAAAGGGTGACTTGGTCACAGTCTTTAAGTACCAACATGGGGAACAAATGTTTCATAAGGAGCTAACAGAGAAAGGTCTAACATGATCCAAAGGTTGCAAGTTGAAGCTAGCCAGGGGTCGGCAACCTTTCAGAAGTGCTGTGCCGAGTCTTCATTTTTTCTCTCTAATTTAAGGTTTCACATGCTGGTAATACATTTTAACATTTTTAGAAGGTCTCTTTCTATAAGTCTATAATATAGAACTAAACTATTGTTGTATGTAAAGTAAATAAGGTTTTTAAAATGTTTTAGAAGCTTCATTGAAAATTAAATTGAAATGCAGAGCCCCCTGACCAGTGGCCAGAACCCGGGCCGCGTAAGTGTCACTGAAAATTAGCTTGCGTGCCACCTTCGGCACACGTGCCATTGGTTGCCTACCCCATAGCTAGACAATTGCATGCTGGAAATAAGACGCACATTTTTAATGGTGAGAATAATTAACCCCTGGAACAATTTACCAAGGATTGTGGTGGATTCTCCATCACTGATCATTTTAAAATCAAGATTGGATGTTTTCCTAAAAGCTCTGCTCCAGGAACTATTTTGGGGACGTTCTAGAACCTGTGTTATCCAGGAGGTTGAATTAGATGAGAATGGTTCCTTCTGGCCTTAGAATCTATGAATTTAGGAACTGCATTAAACCCATGCGTGAACTCTCTTATTCAGAATTAAAATGACTTAATTCCGTTTAGCTTAATTCACTTAGCCTGCCGCATACCCTGCTCGCTTCAGAACAGCATCCCCTACCACCCTAAGGAAGTCATTCCCACCCACTTTAAGACTCCTTTGTGTTCCCATGTTCTAAAGGGGCTTGCTGAGTCTAGTTATTTGGGCTCAGATCCTGAAAGCTTCTCAGGTTGAAAACTTGGAAGCCTGAGGCTTAGATTCTAGCTGCCTATAGATTCCTCTTCTAACTAGAAATAGGCCTCAATCTAACCTGTCAGGCCCCAAAGGTCTTCTCAAACTTTTGGTCCAAATCTGGACCCGACTCCACATTTTGTGTATGAGGCTGAACCGAAATCCTGGATCCAGAGTGACACTGGTGTCTGCAGTGGTGCCCAAGCCAGAAGGTCAAAAATCAAGAGTCAGGCCATTCAACTGGCTTAAAAATTATGAGATTAAAAAAAGAAAAAGACGCTTTGGGTTCTTTTTATTTGCCTTCTGCTTTCTGAGCCTTTCATGTGGCCTTCAGGATGGGCTTTCATGCCTCCACTCCCAGAATGGTTAAGAAAAGTCCTTTTAATTTTTTAAAGGGAAGCTGAGATTCTCTCTTATTCACAGGACTCCAGGAGCTGGGGCTTTCTGAAAAGCACCAATTATTGCAAGGGTTGGCAGCACTGAGTTGGCGACATGGATCTGACCTTGATGGGTGCCCTCAGGCCGATGAATCAAAACCAGAGGATCCACCCCTTGGGCATAGTGCGCATATTCTGAACCACAGTTTTTCAGGCTATTCACTGTGGAGTTCAGGGGTCACCTCCCACGCTTTGCAAGAGCTTGGCTTTCTTCTGCTTTCCCTTCCAACTGGCTGTGCATAACAACAGAGGCTGTGGCTGGGAAGCTCAGCCCTTAAAGGCACAATTCCCCACTATGCCACACCAGTGTTGTCCAGCGCGATAAAACATGTGCCCTCCCTACAGCTCAGTGTGTATGACATGCTCCCTTCTGCGTCTCATCTACCTTTTTGTTCTGTGTCCATACTGCACAGTGGGGATGCTGGTCCGTGGCTGGGACCCTTCGGCGCTACCGTAATACACCAAATAAATAGTAATGTACAGAACCTAGCACAAAGAGATCTTGGTCCATGCCCGGGGTGCTGAGACACTACCATAATGCACCTAATAAATAATAATAATTTTTCACTGCCCCCAGCTCAGGGCTGTAGCCAACCCACATGCTCTGTGGGGCAGGCAAAGAGGGCACCGCAAGACCTGTGCTGACTTGTGAGTTCCATGCCCATCTCTGGTTTATTAAAAGAGGGTTGTTGCCCCCCTTCTCATCCCCAGCTCCTGCAGTAGCGCCTCCCAGCCGCGAGAGCATTCCTAGCCCGTGCCTCTTTCCCACTGGGTTGTGCTAGGAAGTGATGCGTCTGGGAGCCCGTGGCCTACTCAGAACACAAAATGCTTTTCTCATGGTTAAGGGGCCCAGGGCTGCTTGCTGCAGCAGGGTGTTCCACTGATGCGCCGCTCCAGTTACGGCTGCTTCACGCCTCACGCCCCCGCTTCCCCACCCACTCTGCTGCTTTCCGTGTTCGCATCAGAACCCGGCGTGTCACTGCAGACAGCCGAGCTCCCCTTCGCGCTGACGGGTTTGGAGAGCAGGGGCGGGCAAACTTTTTGGCCTGAGGGCCCCATCCAGTTTTGGAAATTGCATGGAGGGCCCGTTAGGGAGGGGGTCATGACCTGGCCCCCACCACTTATCCACCCCCCACCCCCACCAGGACTCCTGCCTCATCCAATGGCCCCGTTCCCTGATGGGCCCCCTAGGACTCCTGGCCCATCCACCACCACCTCGCTCCTGTTCCCTGACCGCCGCCAGAACCCGTGCCCTGACTGCCCCTCGCTGCCCCATCCAACCCCTCCTCTCATTCCTGATGGCCCCCAAGGACCCCTGCTCCATCCAACCACCCCATCTCCCTGTCCCCTGACTGCACCCAGAACCCCTGCCCCTGACTTCCCCCAGTCATCCCATCCAACCCCCTGCCCCTTCCTGACTGCCCCCCGGGACACCTGCCCCAATTCAATCCCCCTGTTCCCACCCCCGGCTGCCCTGACCCCTATGCACACCCCCGCCCCCTTTCCATCTCCCTGAACTCACCTTCTGTCCAACCCCCCAGCTCCCTGCCCCCTTACTGAGCTGCCTGGCACACTGGTGGCTGGCGGCACTACAGCTGTGCCGTCTGGCTGGAGCCGGCCACACCATTGCCACCGTGCAGCACAGAGACCGGGTCAGGCCGCAGCTCTGCAGCTGCGCTGCCCCAGAAGCTCACATCTCTGCTGTCCAGAGCATTGCGCCAGGGGTGGGGCGAGCTGAAGCTGCGGGGGAGAGGGAACAGCAGGGGAGGGGCCCGGGGCTGTTGTTTGCCCAACTCTGGTTTAGACTGAGAAATGGGGGGTGGGTGTGTGGGGGAGAGAATCTTCTCCTGCTGCTCAGGAGACTAAGATCTTCCTGCATGAGGTGAAGTGGCAGGACCGCCCAGAGGGGGTGGGGGGCAAGTGGGGCAATTTGCCCCAGGTCCCGGGCCGTGCAGGGGCCCCCACAAGAGCATAATATTCTACAGTTTTGGAACTTTATTTTTATGGAAGGGCCCCCGAAATTGCTTTGCCCCAGGCCCCCTGAATCCTCTGGGCGGCCTGGTGAGGTGCGGTCTAATGGTTAAAGCTGGGAGTCAGGTCTCCTGGGTTCTAGTCCCAGTTGTATGGGGGTAGTGGAGTTAGAGTGAGGGCATCTGGGAGCCAGGACTCCTGGGTTGTATCCATGGATCTGGGAGGGGAGTGGGGCTGAGTAGTCAGAGCAGGAGGGCTGGGATCCAGCCTTCCTCAGTTCAGCTACCAGGTCTGGGAGGGAAGTGGAGTCTAGAGGGTGGAGCAGGGGAGGGTGGGAGTCATGGTACATGGGATCTAGGATGAAGAGTGCCAGTTGTTTGGCACAAATGACTGGGAGTCAGGAGAGGTCCAGTCTAACCCATCCTATGGGAGGGAGCTTGGGCCAATGGTTAGATCCAGGTGAACGCCAGGCTGCTGGGAAATGCAACCCGTCGGGTGCAGCAGTGACACGTCCCCCGCGGCCTAGTGGCTAAGGCATTGATCGTGTTCTCCAGCTAGTCTTCTATAGCCACATTACTTAACGACAGTACAGGCCTCCAAGGGCCACATTAACCAATACCTCTGTCACCTCGGCATGCCCCCACTTTACCGTTGGTTCCCCTCCTCTTGCCTGCAGTCCTCACCATTCCTCCCCGTGTCCCAAGACCATTCAAAGTTCTCCTAAGAAAGTGGCAATGAATTGTGACAGCAGCAGAGCCTAACTGATTTTTCAAGAGGGATTTAGACACTAAAGAGCCTAAATCCCATCAACTGCCAATAGGACTTTGGCTCCTAAGTGCCTAAATCCCTTTCAGAAATGAGATTTAAGGATCCTTAAACCGGTAGATGTTGCAACATGATTGCAGCAAAACCTGGCTACCTTCTAACCTCTGGGCTGCTGTTCCTCACCCCAGGGCAGGCCGGGGTCCAGGCCAGAGAGGGGTGCTGGCCCTGAGCCCCAGGCCAGTCTGAGCAAGGTCAGTCTCCCCTTTTCTTGCCTTAGCTGGAGTCACACTCCGTCCTTCCTGATCAACACTTTTCAAGCGCCCCTTTGCCCTGCTCCCTTCCCGTGCCATCTCACACACCCCTTTGCCCATCCCCCCTCCCATGCCATCTCACACACCCCTTTGCCCATCCCCCCTCCCATGCCATCTCACACACCCCTTTGCCCATCCCCCTTCCCTTTTCCCGGCCCCCCTCCCATGCCGTCTCACACACCCCTTTGCCCATCCCCCCTCCCATGCCATCTCACGCACCCCTTTGCCCATCCCCCTTCCCTTTGCCCATCCCCCCTCCCATGCTATCTCACACACCCCTTTGCCCATCCCCCCTCCCATGCCATCTCACACACCCCTTTGCCCATCCCCCCTTCCCTTTACCCATCCCCCGTCCCGTGCCGTCTCACACACCCCTTTGCCCATCCCCCCTTGCCTTTGCCCAGCCCCCTCCCATGCCATCTCACACACCCCTTTGCCCATCCCCCCTTGCCTTTGCCCATCCCCCGTCCCGTGCCATCTCACACACCCCTTTGCCCATCCCCCATTCCCATGCCATCTCACACACCCCTTTGCCCATCCCCCCTTGCCTTTGCCCAGCCCCCTCCCATGCCATCTCACACACCCCTTTGCCCATCCCCCCTTGCCTTTGCCCAGCCCCCTCCCATGCCATATCACACACCCCTTTGCCCATCCCCCATTCCCATGCCATCTCACACACCCCTTTGCCCATCCCCCCTTGCCTTTGCCCAGCCCCCTCCCATGCCATCTCACACACCCCTTTGCCCATCCCCCCTTGCCTTTGCCCAGCCCCCTCCCATGCCATCTCACACACCCCTTTGCCCATCCCCCCTTGCCTTTGCCCAGCCCCCTCCCATGCCATCTCACACACCCCTTTGCCCATCCCCCCTTGCCTTTGCCCAGCCCCTGTCCCGTGCCGTCTCACACACCCCTTTGCCCATCCCCCATTCCCATGCCATCTCACACACCCCTTTGCCCATCCCCCCTTCCCTTTACCCATCCCCCGTCCCGTGCCGTCTCACACACTCCTTTGCCCATCCCCCCTTGCCTTTGCCCATCCTCCACTCCCATGCCATCTCACACACCCCTTTGCCCATCCCCCCTTCCCTTTGCCCATCCCCCACTCCCATGCCGTCTTACACACCCCTTTGCCCATCCCCCATTCCCATGCCATCTCACACATCCCTTTGCCCATCCCCCCTTCCCTTTGCCCATCCCCACTCCCATGCCATCTCACGCTCCCATTTGTCCAGTCCCCTCCAATGCCATCTCACACTCTGGGGCACTGTGCCTTGGGGAACACCCTGCACCCCCATGTTCATCCTTATATGACTGTGTGGTATCCAAAGCAAAGTTTGCCATGTCGGGTGTCTTTGAAAGGCTCATGACACACTGAGCATTGTTACAGTGACATTATAGGGTCTAATTTCCTGTATATAGTTATTGAGGCTGAAAATGTGTCTTCATGGCTTAAAACAAGCCCAGGAAAATCTCTCCAGGAGCAGCAGCCCAGGTAAAACATTCCAAGTTCACACCTCACCAGGGCATGTATGGGACAAACCCAGCCCAGCCCCCCAGGAACAGAGGACACTGGCCTAGGCAGCAACAAAGGATCTGTTGGACTCTGAAGTGAGTCGCCCCCCTTCCCTGGGTCAGTTTGGGTCTGCAATGAGGTAATGCTCACCTGACCCTGAAGTGGGGGAAGGGCAAAGCCAAGAGGGAAGAAAAGATATGATAAAAGGAAGAGACGTTTGCCAGGCTCTTCCTCTCTCTTCCACCTCCACCTACAGAGATCACCACCAAGCAGCTGAAGCGCTGATCAGATGGGAGAGCCTGGCTGAAGGGCAACCAGCCAGCCTGTGGTGAGAAGCATCTAAGTTTGTAAGGGCACTGAAAGTTTTAAGATCAGTTTAGAATGCGTTTTGATTTATTTATTGACCAAATCTGACCTCATAGAATATTAGGGTTGGAAGGGACCTCAGGCGGTATCTAGTCCAAACCCCTGCTCAAAACAGGATCAGGCCCCAAATAAATCATCCCAGCCAGGGCTTTGTCAAGCCTGACCTTAAAAACCTCTAAGGAAGGAGATTCCACCACCTCCCTAGGTAACCCATTCCAGTGCTTCACCACGCTCCTAGTGAAAAAGTTTTTCCTACTATATAACCTAATCCTCCCCAACTGCAACTTGAGACCGTTACTCCTTGGTCTGTCATCTGCCACCACTGAGAACAGTCTAGATCCATCCTCTTTGAAACCCCCTTTTAGATAGTTGAATGCAGCTATCAAATTCCTCCTCATTCTTCTCTTCTGCAGACTAAACAACCCCAGTTCCCTCAGCCTCTCCTCATAAGTCATGTGCTCCAGCCCCCTAATCATTTTTGTTGCCCTCCGCTGGACTCTTTCCAATTTTTCCACATCCTTCTTGTAGTGTGGGGCCCCAAACTGGACACAGTACTCCAGATGAGGCCTCACCAATGCTGAATAGAGGGGAACTATCACATTCCTCGATCTGCTGGCAAGACCTCTACTTTTACTGCCCAAAATGCCGTTAGCCTTCTTGGTGATAAGGGTATGCTGTTGACTCATACCCAGCTTCTCATCCACTGTAACCCCTAGGTCCTTTCCTGCAGAACTGCTGCCTAGCCACTTAGTCCCCAGCCTGTAGCAATGCATGGGATTCTTCTGTCCTAAGTGCAGGACTCTGCACTTATCCTTGTTGAACCTCCTCAGATTTCTTTTTGCCCAATTTTCTTATTTGTCTAGGTATCCTATCAGTACCCTTCAGCGTATCTACCACTCCTCCCAGTTTAGTGTCATCTGCAAAGCTGCTGAGGGTGCAATCCACGCCATCCTCCAGATCAGAGGTCAACAACCTTTCAGAAGTGGTGTGCTGAGTCTTCATTTATTGCCTCTAATTTAAGGTTTCACGTGCCAATAGTACATGTTAACGTTTTTAGAAGGTCTCTTTTGATGTCTATAATATATAATTAAACTATTGTTGTATGTAAAGTAAATGAGGTTTTAAAAATGTTTAAGAAGCTTCATTTAAAATTAAATTAAAATGCAGAGCCCTCTGGAACCGGTGGCCAGGACCTGGGCAGTGTGAGTGCCACTGAAAATCAACTCGTGTGCTGCCTTTGGCATGCGTGCCATAGGTTGTCTACCACTGCTCCAGATCATTAATGAAGATATTGAACAAAAGTGGCCCCAGGACCGACTCTTGGGGCACTCCACTTGATACCAGCTGCCAACTAGACATAGAGCCATTGATGACTACCCGTTGAGCCCGACGATCTAGCCAGCTTTCTATCCACCTTATAGTCCATTCATCCAGCCCATCCTAGTTGTGCTGGGACTTATAATCACTTAAAATCTTTTGTAGTTAGTACATTTGTTTGTTTATTCTACCTGAAGCAGTAAATTTGGTTTGAAGTGCATGTCAGAGGCTCCCTTGGGATAACAAGCCTGGTACATATCAATTTCTTTGTTAAATTGATGAACTCATATAAGCTTGCAGAGTCCAACGAGCATAACTGGACATTGCAAGACGGAGGTTCCTAAGCTTATATCTGGGAGCGGAGATATTGACTAGTGTCATTCGGTTGCACAATCCAAGCAGCTTTCATGCTAGAGACAGTGTGGGGGTTCTCACAGCACAGCAGGGTAAAGCTGGCTTCCAGAGTCGAGGATTGGAGTCACGTCGCCGATCCCCAGTACAGATAACACCACAGTGGCACAGCGAGCAGGGTGTATAGACAGTTTTTTACTTCAAGTGAAGTTCAACAAACTTTAAGCACTGATATTTGTGATTTTAAGTGAGTCTTAAGTGCAGTGGCTAAGAACAGTCAGGAGGAGGTGGCAGTTTTGCTACTTTCTGTTTGCTTATTTTGAGAAAGGGAAGTAAGAACGGGAAAGCAGGAAAATGAGTGAAAGCAGTGAAGTGATTGCGAAGCCGGAGCTTTTTAGGATGCAGGTTGCAGAAAAGGCGCTGGAGCACCAGAGATTATTACAACTGAGAGAACTGGAGCTAAAAGAAAAAGACAGAGAAAAAAGACAAAGAAAGCAAAACCACCAGCTTGACCTGCTAGAGAAGCAGAACCAGAACCCCCCAACCCCAAAGAGTCCCATCACTCCAAAAATCCACAAATGGGAGCACTTATGTCCTGCATACAGCGAGGAGGACGATCCTGCTGAATATCTGACTACCTAAGGCTGTGTGTAAGATGTGAAATCCCTGATGATAAGAGAGTTCCTACCCTGATGGTGAAATTAACTGGCAAAGCTCAGAATGTATTCAGTGGAATCCCCACTGAAGATGCTTTAGACTATTGTAAATGTAAAGATACTGTTTTGCGAAGTTTTCAGATTACCCCTGAAACAGAGAGAGGTAAATTTAGGAATCTTAAGAGGTATATTGGGCGGAGTAAAGGGGAATATGTAAATAAAATGAAAGATGAGTTGGGAAAACGGGGGAGGAGTAAAGAAGTGGCAAGTTTTGAAGGAATGTTGGCTCCCGCTGCGCAAGAGCATTTCCTAAGCATCTGTAAGGCTGATGTGAAGCGGTGTCTGTGGGATAAAGATGTAATGACTGTGGATGAGGTGGCTTTTTTAGCTGATGCCTTTGAACAGACTCAGGTGTCTACTGAGGGCAGGCCACAGAAAGAGGGGTTTAAAACTGGTGGGACGAGAGGATCCCATTTTGCCCCTGAGAAGAGGGTTGGGAGCCTAAACATTCTCTTACCCAAAAACATCCTTCAACTGCTAACCCTCACCCCAAACCTCCTGGAAAAGCAGAAGGGCCCAAAAGGTGCTAGCAGTGTAATTTCACTGATCACCTAAGGAATAAATGCCCTGTGCTTGCAGGAAGCAGGCAACCAGCAGCCCATGCTAGTTCTGCTGTCCTCATTGCAGAAACCCCCCAAGCAATGAAACCTATCACATTGGTTCTGTGAGGTTAGCCTCTGCAGATCCAAATACAGAGCATGTTAAGGCTGTCCAGATTAATGGCAGGGAACACTTTGGGCAGAGGGTTATAGAGGCCCCAATCTCTCTTAAGCAGAGTGTGGTCCCAAAGGCCAGTATGTTGCCTGGCCAAATGGCAGAGATTGTGGGGGTGAGCGAAAGCAGATTGCTTATACCTAGATCTCATAGAGCTGGAAGGGACATTGAGTCCAGCCCCCTGCCTTCACTAGTAGGACCAAGTACTGATTTTTGCCCCAGGTCTCTCTCCAGGTAAACAATTCCAGCAGCATTTCTACCTTTTGTTACAGACATTAATAAGCAACAGCTGCATTTTGTTTATTCATAGGTTATTTTGATATTTTTTTTTATTTTTATTTAGACTATAGCTTACATTCCATATTTAACATACAGTCGCAACAACTTTTCACATAGTTCGTTTTCATTCGCCTTACACAATTTTCGCTTTTACAAATCTTGCATTATTAGGGTAACAGCTGGCCTGACGCTTGCTCACAGGAGAGACTGTTTCCACTGAAATCCCCTTCATATGCCTGTCAGTTCTTGCTTTACTTTTACAGTTGAGACCAATTCCTGTGTGGCAGCTGGAGGCAACACCGCATCAGGAAGGTATGGGGGTGCAATGCCTGCCAGGGAGAGAACTGTCCAGGTTGTTAGCTGCCAGCAGGTTGCAGCTGAACCAGAGGCAAACCCAGCTCCAGGGAGCAGAGAGAAATGTGTCCCAGAGGAGAGCCCAGAGATGGGGCAGGGGATCTCAGAAACCACTGAGGTGGGTGCAGATCCCTGTCACTCTGTAACACAGGGAAGCAGGGTGCTTCTAAGTATGGGAGTGGCTGAGACTAGCTCCTTTCCAGCAGAAGGCAACATGCGCTCAAGAAAGGTGTTGTCTGTGATTAAGTGTTCTAGTTGTTAGCTAGGAGAGTTTTGTAGTTGAACAAGGGATAGACCACCTCTCTAGGGAGCCCAGAGGAATGTGTCTTAGGAGGGGGCCCAAAGGAGGAAACTGGGGGAGGAACAGGGTGGGGGTACACTGGTCATTTGGGAGAGGATGCCCAGGACACAATGGCTGAGTCAGCATCTGTCCACCCAGGCACTCAGTTTTGAGGGGGGAACTGTGTGACCGACTTCCTGGAGGGGAGCAGTCACACAGCTGACTGCTCGGGGACAGAGAACGGGGTGATGGAGGGTACCCCGATCCAGGTCCCAGTTTTCCAGTATGATATTTCTGAAAAGTTTTTGGAAAGTAACTGTGTCTCTTTACATCAAGATGCAGCTCCAACGCCTGGGACAGCAGAGGAGTTGAGACCAGGAAATTGCCAGGTGGTAGTTTGGGAGAACACAAATGACCCAATTGACAGAGAAGGAGGTGTTTTCCCCCAGGCTGGTGAGACACTGACAGCAGTTATGGAAAAGCTGCTGGGAAATGGTGCTTTTGGTCAAGGGGTGAACACACCTACCCAGAGAGCACAGATCATAGCCCTCTAGGGGGCAGGGGAGGACTCAGTGCTGGGAGGGGGAAACGCAGAGTAACCCCAAAAGGGAGCTGGATTTTCTGCATATGTACAGTCCTGGTGTTGGGAGATCATTCCCCAGAGGGCCAGCCAATGTGCAGAATCCCCCTGGACCCCTATCTTGCTAGACCCAGAGGCACCCCCAAAATTCCAGAAACATGATTACATTAAGAGCCCACACAGAGGGGAACACTGGAGGGAAGGAAAAGCCAGTGACTGATTACATGGGAGAGAGTCAAAGGACACGATGGGTAATGAACAAACTAACCTCAAACTAGAATATCTGAGCAGAGGGTGTGGTATCATAAAGATAATTGTAAACATGCATCTGAGATAAATATGTTGGCATTAATGTTAAGTTTTGGGGATAAGAATTTTGACACAGATGTTAAACCTTATGATAATGCTACTTTTCAATTAATACCTGTAAACAGACCACAGCAGAGAAACCATAACAAACCTGGTTTGCTGGGTGAGGGAGAAACTGAGGCACACTGCCTCATGGCCTTAATGCCTGGATGCCAAGAGAACTGTAACACAAACTGCCTTTGAGACTCTTGGAGTAAACTAAGGGGGCAGGTGTGACATTCTGTACTTTGGGGCAACACCCTGCACCCCCATGTTCATCCTTATATGACTGTGTGGTATCCAAAGCAAAGTTTTTCCTGTCGGGTGTCTTCGGAAGGCTCATGACACACTGAGCATTGTTGTTATAGTGATGTTATAGGTTCTAATTTCATGTATATACTTATGAGGCTGAAAATGTGTCTTCATGGCTTAAAACAAGCCCAGGCAAAACTCTCCAAGAGCAGCAGGTCAGTTCACACCTCATCAGGGCAGGTATGGGACAAACCCAGCCCCGCCCCCCAGGAACAGAGGACACTGGCCTAGGCAGCAACAAAGGATCTGTTGGACTCTTGAGTGAGTCACCCCCCTTCCCTGGGTCAGTTTGGGTCTGCAATGAGGTAATGCTCACCTGACTCTGAAGAGATGAAGGGATGAAGGGCACTGAAAGATCAGTTTGGAATGCATTTCGCTTTTATTTCATTAGACCAAATCTGACTTGTACTTTGACTTATAATCACTTAAAATCTACCTTTTATAGTCAAGAAATGTGTTTGTTTCTCTTTACCGGTGAGTTTGTTTGACGTGTGGGGTAAATCTGCTCAGGTTGGCAAAGGCTGGCGTGTATCTACCTTCCATCGCTGAAGTGGTGAACCAATTAATAAATGTGCACTGCCCATCTTGAGCAGGGCAAGATGGTATATTCCCGGGGTGCTCCCCTTGGCCCATTCCACTTCCCGTATCATCTCACACTCCCCTTGGCCCATCCCCCACTCCTATGCCATCTCAAATGCCCTTTGGCCCATTCCCCCTTCCCTTTGCCCAGCCCCCTCCCATGCCATCTTACGCTGCCCTTTGCCCATCCTGCCTTCCCATATCATCTCACACTCCCCTTGGCCCATCCCCCACTCCTATGCCATCTCAAATGCCCCTTGGCCCATCTCCCCTTCCCTTTGCCCAGCCCCCTCCCATGCCATCTCACGCTGCCCTTTGCCCAGCCACTTCCTCTACCACAAGGGTAGGCAACCTATGGCACGGCCGCCGAAGGCGGCACGCGAGCTGATTTTCAGTGGCACTCACGCTGCCCAGGTCCTGGCCACCAATCTGGGGGGCTCTGCAATTTAATTTTAAATGAAGCTTCTTAACCCTTTTTAAAGCCTTATTTACTTTACACACAGCAATGGTTTAGTTCTATATTATCGACTTAGAGAAAGAGACTTTCTAGAAACGTCACAATGTGTTACTGGCACCTGGAACCTGAAATCAGGGTGAACAAGTGAAGACCCGGCACAGCACCGCTGAAGGGCTGCCGACCCCCCACCATCTCAGGCTTTTCTCTCTTTCACACTAACACCTCCTCTCTCGCTTCTCCCCTCTTCCTTTCACACTCGTCAAGTCTTTCGTCCTCATCCCTTTTCTGTCTGTCTCCGGTCCCCATGATGAGCGGGTTACTTTCCCCGCAGCTCTTTCCTTTCCTGGCCCCGGTGCTGTCAGTGGAAATTCTCAGCCGCGCTCCCGCTTCCCTCGGCGCCTCCCTCCCGGGTCCGCCCCGCGCCTATAAAGCGCCGGGCGCCGGGCGCCGCTGGCTCATTCCTGCCCCGGACCCCAGCCCCAGCTCGGAGGGAGCAGCCGCCTGCCCCCATGACGGCTCCAGAGCGCAGCCAGGACCCCGAGAGCCTCCTCCAGGCCGGCTCCAAACGCGCCTGCCCCTGTCGGAGCCTGGACTGGTGCCTGCTGCTGGGGCTGTGCGCCCTGGGCGCAGCGTTCCTGGCGCTCGCCTTGTTCTCGGCCTGGAGGGTCCTGCCCCGGCCGCTGGAGACCCCGGAGGCTCCCCTAGCCTCGTCCAGAATGAGAAAGGTAAAGAGGGTGGCGGGGAGACGTCTGTCCAGCCCACGGTCCCGTCTGTCTGCCCCAGCGACCGGGGCCCCCTTCTGTCTCCCTGCCCACAAGGCAGGGGTCTCTGTGTCTGGCTAGGGAAGTCCCCCCTCCCCTTCTGCCTGTCTGTTCCTGGCAGCCTGGGGATCTGTCTCTCTGGGGAGAGGAGGGTCTGTTTGCCTGGCCCAGCCGGGTGGGCTCTGTGGGTGTGGGGGTAGAGTCTCTCCTCTTGGTTCGCTGTCTGTCTCCCTTCCCTGTGGGGTCCCCCTCTCCCACTTTCCATACTAGACCTTCGGAGAACCCTCTCCAACACTTTAGGTGTAAATACCCAAGTGCACTGATTGGAAAGCCACTGCTTAATCTCCTCACAAGCAAGGAGCTGTACGCTGAGGAAGGGTGGCCTAGGGGGTAGGGTCCTGGCCTGGGCGGTGGGAGACCTGCGTTGAATTCCCAGCTCTGCCACAGACTGTCTGTGTGACTCTGAGCAAGTCACTTCATCTCCCTGCCTCAGTTTCCCCATTCTCCTATGTCACAGGAGTACTGGGCAGTGTTCAGATGCTACAGCTGAGGGAGAAGGATGGTGTGAGGTAGCTGATTCTTAATTTTAGGGCACAGTGGGTGATTTAGGGATGTGACACTTTGAGCCCTAAATCTTCTGTCAGCTGCAAGTAGTTGTTTTAGGTTTCGCCGCAGATCCTGCCAGCTAAGCAGGACTGGGAGCAGAGGTGCTGGAACACTTAGGATAGTGGGTGATGCTGAGAGCCACTGACCCAAACTGTAAATCTTGTATGTAATGGAAACCTCTTCAAGCTGGGAGCAGCACCCCTAGTTCCATCACCTATGACTGGGACTCCATTTAACCCAGGGATCGACTTGCCACCGTGGGACCCAATTTCTAGAGGTGCTGGGTACTTGCGACACAAACTGACATCAACAGCAGCTGCAGGCATAACTTGAAAACCAGGCCTGGGACGTCACAGGAAAACAACAGCCCAGAAACCCCAGTGCCCGCCTTTGCAAAATGTCACTCTGTGTGACCGTCAGGCCGCTGGAAAGTCCTTTTCTTTCCCAGCTGACAGCATCTTGGCTCTCAAGTTCTGCATCTCAACTTCCCCAAAAGTTTGCATGCACTCGGGTCCTGCTTTTGAGTCTATGTCCGTTGGGTCTAATTTAAATTCTCTAGTTGGTGCTGTCATATTCACTAAGGTGTTGGGGCTGGCATTGGGGAAGGGGGAAGAGAAATAGTATTTTGTCTGACCCTTGCAGAAAACAACTGGTCTCTGAGCATTGTCAAGTGCATCTTTTTTTGTAAAACAAATCCTCTCTTTTCCTCTTTTCAGGAGGCTGGTGCCCAGATGATGCCCACGAGTGGTGAGTATTTTACAGTTACTTGACATTAATGGCTCCTGTTTTCCCTTTCCTGAAGGGGGAAAAATGGGAGTTTGGGGACCTAAATACTGTTGAGGGTCTGGGATGGGAGACTGATATGTCATTTGCATTGTTGACGTACATAAACCAATGCATCTGCTGTCTGCCTGTGGCAGGATACCAATGGGCTGGATAATTCCCCATGCTCCACCTCATCTGTCCATCAAAGGAGACTCCAAAACTCATACTGTTTGTACAGTAGGGAAATCTGTCTCTGGCATGCTGCAGATCTAAGCGGGTTTGAGCTGGACTCCCATCCAACTGAGCCAGTGTTCATTTAATCAGGTTTTGGGTTTGCATCTGAAGAAGTGGGTTGTGTAGCCCACAAAAGCTTATGCTCAAATACTTTTGTTGGTCTCTAAGGTGCCACAAATGCTCCTGTTCTTCATTTAATCAGGGGTGCTCTAGCCTCTAAGCCAGAACCCCAGACCACATTACGCTTTTGATGCAATGCCAAGCCCAATTCTTGTCTACTCCTGCTCCTTTAGGCAAAAATCCCGTACAGGGAGTAGGGTGCTACCTTCACTGTCTTGACTAAATTCACACTCTAGTTATATTCTGCTGACCTAAACCACAGACATACTTTCCATTGGATAAGTGAGATCCCCCATTTGCTTCCTCTCTGAAACTGCTGGGTGGCTGTCACAGGAGTATTGTGAAGCGTTCAGACATGAAGGATGGTGTAGGAGGAAGGCGTAAGACAATGATTGTTAAATTCAAGGGCACAATGGATGATTTAGGGAGGTGACCTAAATCATTTGTAAATCTGTTCTGCTCCACCCCAGAGGTGGCAGCATTTCCATGGGAGACAGAAGTGATTCTGAAGTATAAAGCTGGTGAAGTCCAGCAGTGAGTGCTTTTGAGATCTCTCTGGGTGAAAGAGCCATAAAACAGATGGTGAGGTGGGGCTGATTTGGTATTTCACCTAACCACTAGAACGCTGGGGGGTTCTCCAGCCTCCTGACTTGGACAAATGCATCATTACAAAGCTGTGTGGGTATATTTCCCAGCCTCCAAAGAGTGAATTGTGGCTTTTTCTCTCCTAGCAGTGATTGCTTGCTGCTGTATATTTCAGGAGCACCTCACCCCTCCTAGAGTCAATGACAGTTGTCTTGGTTACACATGCTTGGGAGAATCCAGTAGAGAGTCTAGAAATGGGGCGCTGTGACCATATAGGATACTGACTCTGCCTAAAGGCTCCGTTAAGGCAGAGCATAAAGAGAAGGCCGTGAAGATAGAAATCTAGGCTGTGTTGCCAGCAGCGGACCCTAGAGAGTGCTTCAGCTCTGAATACATTGTTCATGGCTCATGCGAACAAGAGTCCAGACCACTAGATTGACATGAGTCGTGACAGCGTATTCTGCAGCACGTGACCTTCTCCTGCCTATGGGAGCAGGAAGGAAATGGTTTCACTGCTTGCAAAATTAAAACCAGATGCGGAGAAGTCATAAGGCAGCAGTCCCAGCGTGGGGGAATGCCTGTAAAGCCCCCTGGCTCGGATCCATGAGCTCGTACTGGGGCTGGATCGCAGGTCGACATAACACAGGGCTCTGCAGTAGGATGGCACCATCCTGCATGGAGAAATCCATGAGCTGAGGATTGGGGTGAGGATGTGTTGTCTAGTGGTTAGACAACCCCTGCCGCTAAAGGAGAATCTCTCATTAGCTCTTGTCAGTCAGTGCAGAGCCGGACACACAGTTGAGCAGTTAAGAATCCATCCAGCAGAGGTCACTGTGGTGCACGCGTTGACTAGCCAGGTCACTCGCGCACTGCCGTACTTCGCAGGCCTCAGCTCTTCTATCGCCCTTTTCATCAGGGCTTTGCAAAGAGCGTGATCATTCTCCCCATTTCGCAGCTGGGGAAACTGAGTCTTTATCCCCGCCTCTTCAAAGATGACTAACATGCCTTCCCTCTTCTACCCTGTTTCTGCAGCTGTAATCAAGGACAGTGTAATGGAGTTCGATCATCTCCAGGGTATTGATGGAGTGGTTTTGAGCTCCCACTTCGACTACGACCACATTTTGCACACGCTGGAGGTGAAGGTCGGCGGCCTCTATTTTATCTATGCCCAGCTTGCTGTCAAATGCGTTGGTGATAAGTTATCTTGCAGCAAGCCGCAAACAGTCAAACTGATCATCTACCGGCAGTCCAGGGGCACCCGCAGCCCTGTTTTGACCATCTCTCTGCATTTGTCCTCCAATTTTGAAGAAACCATGTCCAAGTTCTCGGCGGTTCTGCGACCTCTGAAAAAAGGCGACTTGCTCTATGTGAAGATGGACACTAATAAAACAGACATTGAGAACTGGCAGCTGGACCAAACCGACAAAAAAGACAACTTCTTTGGCCTCTTTAAGCTACCTAGTTCTGCCGAGTCAGCAGACCAGTAGGTGGGAGCAAGGACCTCTGCGGTGGGAGTGGCAGTCAGTATATCGTCTTTGGTTCTCTCGGACTCTCTGCTAGAGGTTGTGGAGGGTAGATTCCACCTAGCAAAATTCCCAGGGTAACAACCAGCAGCAGACACTGGGAAAACACGGTGTGTTGCTAGTTTTGGCACGATACTGTCGCTTTGAGTGGCGACAGCTGGTTTCCATTTGAAGCAGGACTGAAAGGGAAGGAACACACTGTGAGGCACGCTTGCCACACCGAAGAACTGGCGTGGGTCTGTTTTTAGCGATCAGTGATATTTATTATGATGTGTTTCTTTAACATTCTGTAATTTATTGTAAGCAACTGGGAGATTGAATGAAAGGTGCTGTTTTTTTTTTTATTTGTGCGTGGGGGTTGCTTTAATGTTGACATGGACAGAAATATTTCCATTGGGGCACACAGCAACCTTAATATTGATGTAATAATTCCTGTGACTGTCAGCATTGTGATTATCCGATCATTGCTGCACGTGGTATTAGGCCATCCCTTTGGTCTTATGGTGGCTAGTGTATGGTGCTGATCAGTGTGGTTTAGCCATTGCCCACTGTTGGCTGGCATTGCAACTGCTCAGTCATGTGTCATAGGCCCTATATTGCTGAAAGCTACTGGAGATTCTCTTTTAGTAGAAGTAGATTGAGGCCTGTTCTTCTGGAGTAGAAAGGTCTGAGATCTATCTGAGCTTGTCACCATGAAGCCCTGAGAGGCAACAGATTTGTTACAAGAGGATGTTTGCCTACTCATTATATTTTGCATTCTGGGATTATGTATCTTAAAGCAGAGAGTGTCAGCATCTGTGTGGCCCCTCCCCCCAAAAATTTACTACTAAAAATACACTTATGAAAATGCATCTGTTTGAAACTTAATTGGAAAGAGTCCGTTTAGAATTTAAGCAGCCTTCTGCCATGCTCCTAAAATTGGGTCTTACTCACTAGCACAATGTCTCGTCAATTTCCATTTCCTGGTTGTGGTGTTAGCTCAGGGTGGAAATTGACTAGCGGGTTTCCACTGTACAATCTGAGTGACGTGTAAACAGCGTAAATGAGATTATTAAAAAACGTATTTAATCCCTAATAGTCACTTGGCCGGGGGTCGCAAGAGCTTTCACGGGAGGCTTCCTGAGTTATTTAAGAAGATTGTGATTATTTTTAAAGCAATTTAGAGATGCTTAAATTAGCAGATACAACAGTTGCCAAGTTTCATGACTTTATCACGAGTCTTAGGATATTTAGTCCTTTTCTTAAAGCCCCAGGCTCTGGTGTCATGTGAATGCATCAACGTCTCAGGAATCGTTTTAACAGAAATCAATCCTAGCTCTAGTTTGTGGAGAAATGCTGGAAAAAAGTGGCCCTCTAAAGTGCAAAATCCAGAAAGCAAATAAAACTAATTCCAATTTTATTTATATCCTTTTAAAATCTCCTGATTTTTTTTCAGCCAAGCGCACAATTTTGGTGCAGCCTGACTTGTGATATTTTGAATGCTTGGGATTGGTAACCCCTGCACAGAGAACTACAGTCATGCCAATAACTTGACTTCAAACTGCACTTCTCAAAGGCTCGGGTCTATCACTGCATTAGCATTACTCAGAGTAAGATACTATTCTGCACGCAGAAAGTGAGCAGTGCTGGCTCCTAAGTTATTGGGGCCCTGATCTTTTTATTAAAGGAGATGAGACTGCAGCTCACCTTGACTTCAGCTGGAGCTGGAGGGACTTTGCACTTCTGGAATAAAGACTTCCATAGCTCAATGCTGTTCTCTTGCACTCATGCTCTTCCGAACCCCTTAGGTAAAGCAACAGTGGTTCCAGACCCGTGTGTTTTTAATACACTGTCTGTGAAAGCTTGTCTGACATTCAGATGTATGCATTTTCTTCCTCCATACTGGGGTATATTTAATATATGACTATACAGTTTAAGTATTTATTAGCAATACATTTTTATTTCCAACCAGTGGATTAACCCACAAGAACTAATGTAAACTCAGTCATGAGTGAGTTTAGAGGAGTAGTTTCTTAAGCTTTTCCATCCTTTACAAAAAGCATCTAGGAATTCCCTTTCCTCTCGTCCTAAGGAGTGTAAAAGGGTGTGACCCCATAGGCAGAGAACCTTTGATTTTAGGACACTTGTTCTCTGGTGGCTGGATATAACTTGTTCTCATTTATTTAAATAAGGCTCGAACCACGTGCATGGGAAGAGCTAAGACTCAGGTGTATTATTGTCATATATGCTCTAACTTGTTTTGTAAAAACACTTCTGGAATATATATACTATATATTTAGTATGCACTTTACATTGCTTATTTATTTTGATACAGCAGTTAAAATGGACGTGTCCATCAATAATAAACTATTTATACTCGAGGTCCTCATGAGCGTGCACTGTATTTTATAATCTGGTTTCTTTGATCCTTTTGGGCCCAACTCTCCAGTCGTACTATTGGAAGGAGGGATGTGAGTTGAGGCAGATCAGAATCTGCTTTTCTGTGTTAATTATCCAGCAGATGTTTCCATCCTTTGGAAAAAGCCGCACTGTCTAACCCAGCCTTTCTCCGCTATCGCCCGGTGGTCGGTTAAAATTCAGTTTGGCCTTAGATCTAAAGAACTAAGTCCAGTAATGAATAGCCCTGGATTGGTCTGGGGAGATGGAGCCTATGCGGCTTTGTAAGTTTGTCACATGGCCAAAACTTTTACTGGTACCTTTGCTTCTACATCTCCAACCAGATGGATCTTGAGCTTAACGCTTAAGAAGTGACCTCAGTTGGAGCCGTGGGTGCTGACCACTTAGACACCAAGGGCCTGATTTTCACAGTTGGCTGCTAAATTCAGTGCCTGCTGCTGAAAATGTTGGTCTCCGCCATCCCATGGTGAGGGACAGAGCTAACTCCCAAAGGAATCCTTTGCTCTGCCCTCTTCCACTCACCCATCGAAAAAAGATTCAAAATTGTTCTTGTTATCTTGGTGCAAATCGGAGCAACTTCATTGCATTGTATGGAGTTGCTCCACAGCTGCCCTGGGGTAAAAGAGAGCAGAATCTACCCCATGGCTACTTCTCCCAACCTTCTGGAGGTTTTTTTCCTACTTTAAAACTTGAGTGACATTCCAGAGTTGTGGTCCTCTTATGGTCCATCCATAGGAGGTTACCCAACAGTTGATCGGGAGGTGCAGGGAGGGAGGGGGAGGCGCTGATTGGTGGGGCTGCCAGTGAGTGGGAGGCGCTGGGAGCAGGGTAGGAGAGATGATGGGGGGCTGCTGACGTATCACTGTGGCTCTTTGGCAATGTACACTAGTAAATTCTGGCTCCTTCTCAGGATCAGGTTGGCCACCCCTGGGCTAAGGGCTTTGGCTAGGCAGCAGGGGCAATCATAAGCCGGTCACATCCTCAAATTCCAAACTAGTCTCATTGAAATAAGGTGGTATTGGGCTGTTAGGAATACAGTCCTGTCCTGATAATGCCTGTCATCACCAGATAAAGACCGTTAAAGAAAACTTAGTCTGGCAAGAAATCACTTCTCACTAGCTGTGGTTGTGAAACCCTCAGTTCTGTATGTTTCATCTTTATTTGGGCAAAATCTGTTAGTCTTTAAGGAGCCACCGGACTCCTCTTTTGTGGATACAGACTAACACGGCTTCCCCCGCAATACTTGACACTTTTCTCTTGTTAAGCTGTCCGGTTCTCTTATTGTTTCTGTCTGCCGTATAATTAATTTTGCTAGGTGTAAGTTAATTAGGGTAGTGGGATATAATTGGTTAGAGAAGTACATTACAATCTATTAGGACTGGCTAGATAGATTTCAGTAGAATGATTGGTTAAGGTGTAGCTGAGAATCTTACTATATAAATTAGGGGCAGACAGGAAGTAAGTTGGGATTCGAAAATAAGGAAAAAGGAACTTGGATTAAGCTTTCTGGAAGTTCACCCCAATAAACATCGAATTGTTTGCACCTTCGGACTTTGGGGATCGTTGCGAGAAGGAGCAGGGAAGTGGGAGGGTGAAAGAATAGGCCCTCTAACACTGCTTTGAACCGTTCCCGAGTGGTGAACACATGACCGATGTGTCCCCTCACCTGGCCCTCAGGTTTGGAACTGGCTTATCATGGTACATCACAGCCTGACGCACTTGGCACCTCAGCTCAAGGGTGTGACATCAGGGCCCCAGCCTACCCATCACAGGGGAGCTCCCTGCACAGCAGGGAGGAGATGGAGACAGGCGCTGCGGTCACAGCCCCAGATGCACATATCCTTCCACCCTCTTTGGTGGAAACTGACATGAGCTCAAGGCCAGAGGCATCTCTCTCTCTGTCTCTGCGTCAGCGCCACCTCCTCGCTCCCTCCTAAACAATAACAAGGGAAGTCTACACAACAACCCACACAAAGCTAACCACATCCCTAGCGGTGACAATGTGAGCTCCAATGTAAGACTCCTGGCTTCATTTGCTTGGGCAAGAAGCTTCTCCACCCTGTGCCTCAGTTTCCCTAGCTGTTGAATAGGGAGAACAATCCGTCCCCTTGTTCAGACTGTAAGCTCTTTATGTTGCTTGCTATGTGTCTGTACAGTGCCTGGGATGTTGGGGCTCTTGCTTTTGCTTGGGCACTCGAAGCATTGCTGTGATGCAAGGATTGGTGGCAGAGGGGGCACACACTGAAAGGTTTAGCATCCCTTCCCCTGAAGTTCCCAGAATGAGTGGGAGTCCAGTTCCCAGCAGGCCATTGCAATGCAATGGTTCTGTGGAAACAATGCTGCCCACACGTGACGGCGGCAGAGTGACATGCAACCTAGTACTGCTGCTGACTATTTAGAGGGGAATTCTGCTTTAACTTACATGGTGGCGGCTTGGGGGTTTGGATCAGGCTTGTAATCATGCTTCCCTGTAAAAGTGATTTAATATCAGAGTATTGGGAATATTGCCGAGCACGAGCTGCGTTCAGAGCTTCCAGCTACTCCAGTTCTGTCCCCTCCCAGCAGGGGGTTCTGTAGGGATGGCTGGGTGCTGTAGTGTGGAAGCAAAAGTGCTGGGTGTGTGGGAAACCCCTCTGTGCCTCAGTTTCCCCACATATAAAAGGGACAATGCCAACTCTCTTGTGAGGGTTGCACGGCATTAACTTTTTCTCATCTGGCGATGGCAAAGCTCTAAATCCCATGAGCTGGAAGGGTTGGGACCCAACCCCCGCCTCCCACCCCCCACCCACCTTTGACAGCAACGCTTCCCAATTGCACAACGCTTTCCCGTCTTCCTGACCCGTAGCTGGCAGCCGATGTGGTTTGAGGCCTTTGCGCCTGGCAGACGCCTCTGTTCCATTCCACTCCTCACAGCATCTACCGCTCTGAGCAGACCAGGGAACAGGCTGGGGATGTAGAGCCGATTGCATCATGCCACATTGCTAATGAAGTCGAGGCTTTCAGGCCAAAAAATCATATCCTGTTGGCTCAGCCAGAGGGGCAAAGCTGAGCAGTTAGAGACCAGGAAAGGAGCGAATGGGTCAGAAATGGCTCATTTTTAAAAAGTGGCTTTTTTGATTAAAAAAGTCTGGAATTTTTCTGTGTGTGTGTGTGTGTCGGGGGGGGGGAAGCTGAAATTGCAAAAAATAAATTAGCCTTTTAATATTTTTTCTTTCCTTTCCCCCTTGTGGTTTCCTTCCCCTTCACATCTTATCTTTATCTCTTTTTTGACTTTTTTCCTCAGATCCCATTTTTCTTGCTGAAAAACCAGATGTTAATTAGAAGATCTCATTAAAAAAAAACTTCCAAGGGGGTTGGAGCAGAATAGAAAATGGAGGCAGCAAAAAACCCAAAAACCAACCCCCCCCCCCACAACCCAAAATTGGGTCAATTTTAAACACCACTAAATGAACATTTGGAGAATTTTTCACCCCTCCCCGCCGGTTGTTTT
The DNA here is from genome assembly GCF_007399415.2 of Gopherus evgoodei. Classification (NCBI taxonomy): domain Eukaryota; kingdom Metazoa; phylum Chordata; order Testudines; family Testudinidae; genus Gopherus; species Gopherus evgoodei. The sequence goes on along the minus strand of NW_022060080.1, from coordinate 991,552 downwards.
TCTCTTTTCAATTAATTTTTTGGGGGGGGGGTAGCATGGGGGGAATTGAACTCTTCCCCTCTGCATTTCCAGGCTGGATGGTAATTCTGGGTAAATAGGGGAGGTGATCAATGCGGCTGAGAAATGAAGCCGCAACATCAGCCATTCTGCTGCTGGGCCAACAGGGGGCAGCACTGAGGTGGGCGGGGCAGTTAGGAGCTAGAGGGTGTGGGGAGGTTTCCCTTGTGGGTGGACTCCAGGGCGTGCTACGCGGAGTAGGTCTCATCCTAGCCGCAGTCAGTTTCTCAGCGCACAGGGCAGAGGCTGTAAGATGCAAGAGCAGAGGTGGTGAAACTGAGTCCTCTCTGCAAGCAACAGGGACTGGAGGAGCTGAGAGCTCCCCCAACAGCCAGGGCTCCTGCCCCACTGCCTACAGCACCCCCTGCTGGGAGAAGCTGGGCAGGAGGAGCCAGCCACTCGACCTCTTGTCGTGGTCTCAGGGAGATGGAGTTGGACTCCTGGTGGCACCTCACCACATCCACCGGACCTATTTCCCGGGGAGATAGACCACAGCATGGAGCTGATTCACTGACAACTCATCCTCTTGCCCTAACTCACTCGCCCCTAGAGCTGTGGGCTAGAACCCAGGAATCCTGGTTCCCACTTCCCTTCCTCTGACCCTTAGCCCAGAGTCTCATCCCCAGCACCTTCAAATAGAACCCAGGAGTCCTGACTCCTCCTAGTCCAGTGCTCTACCAAACCAGATCGTAAACCAGACCACATTCCCTTGGCCAGAATCCAGGAGTCCCACCTTCCTGCTTGACTCACTAGAGCCCACACACCTTCCAGAGCTGGGTCTAGAACCCAGCAGCCCTGAAGTCCCAGCCCCCCGACACACGTTACACCATTAGCCAAGGCCCCTGCCCCCTGGCTAGCCCCGTGGAAATGCGGCCCCAGCCTCATATGATCTCAGCAGATATATTTGGTTCCCACATCTCTTCCTGTTGAAGCTGCACACTAGGGACCGGAGACACAATCCCTGGGCTGGTTAACTCCCCACCGCCCCCATCGGTTCTGTTCCCGTAGCTACCAGCTTGGCAATGATCAGGGCTAATGAGTTTCTGTAAGAGGCTGGCAGCATAACAAGCCTGAGAATGATGAGAACCAGGTGGCGAGCAGCTGGGGAAGCAGGGCTGCTGGCTGAGCTGTCGCTGTGATTCGCACTTGCTAATTGTGGTTCTCACCCTGCCATTGGTTTGACCCAGATCCACCAAGGGCCCTGGGTGCCCAAGGCCCTCCATGTGGGAGGTTCCAGTCCTCCCAAAACACACAGCTGAAGAAGCGAAAGGATTTCTGAGCTATGTGAGATTTGGGGGGATGCCTCAGTTTCCTCTGTTGAAGCTGTTCCATTGTGGATCTAATTCAAGTACCCCTTGGAGCAGAGGGGCTGGCCCCTGGTTTCCCACCTGGGTGCCCAAACCACCAGTCTAGAGAGTCATTCTCAGTCTCTGTGACCCAATGGCTCTTTAATGATTTAATCCAGGGGTTCCCAAAGTGGAGGGGGTCCCCCATGGGTTATGCAGGGGTCTGTCCCTTGAGCCCAGGGCTGGAATATGTCAGAAAAGTGTTCTGGCACTTCTGATGCATGGCGGACCCTTTTTTGTCCTCAAACAGCACTGTGACCTTGCACACTCTGTGTGTGAGAGGTCTCATTGGCGGGGGCCTTCTCTCGCCTGTGGGGGCATTCTGGCAGTACCAGGACTGAAAGTCAGTCAGATGCCAAAGGGATCCTCAGCAGAAAAAAGTTTGGGAACTGCTAGTGAATCAAATGCATCAACCCAGAGGCGCTGACTTTCTAACAGGCCAGGTGATGACATGCATTTTGTCTCACATCTCACTGGCTGAGTCTGTTGTCACTCTGTAGCCCACGACAAGGGGTCGGGAAGCATCTCTCTTGCTCACACAGTCTAATTAATCTCACACTGGTTCCCTTCCACAGCTGGAGATAGAGCACAGGAGTCCTGACTACCAGGCCCCTACTCTAACCACTAGACCCCACTCTCCTCCCACAGCTGGGGCAAGAACACAGGAGTCCTTACTCTGAGCCAATCTGCTCTAACCACTAGACCCAACTCTCCTCCCACAGCTGGGGACAGAATCCAGGAGTCCTGACTCCCAGCATTCCCTGCTCTATCCACTACCGCCCAAGATTCGGCTGAGGCGGCTGCATGAGAGAGGAAGCTGTTCTCAGAAGGCAAGGGGGAGTAGGAAAGAGGGGGTGGGGAGAGGGGGTTTTGGGTGAAAAATAGCATGAGCAAAATTCCATCCTCGGACCTGGGCCCCGGGCTGCGGTCGGGATTCTCAGAACGGAGCAGACCAGGGGCTTTTGGCGCCCGGGCCATGTTTATCTCTGCCCATCAGGCCGCATCTCAGGTGCATGCTGCTGGGCCCTGGCCTATTTAGAGACAGAGGAAGCTGAGGTCAGAGCTGGTTGGGGCCCTGAGCTTGGGTGGGGAGTGTACATGCCGGAAAACATAAACAAACAATCAACAACTTGCATGCCCTGCACCTTGCCGTTAACACACCCAGCAGTGCTAGGGCATTACCCCTGCTTTAGCCATGAGGAAACTGAGGTCCAGAGCTACTCCCCCAGGGAGTCAGCAGGGGCAATAGGAATCAACCCTACAGCTCCAAAGAGCCGGGTGAGCTGAGCATCACACCCACTGCACCATCCTTCCCCTCTGCTGCACCAGCCCTGCTCAGTAGATAACCAGAAGGCATTGAGATCAGTCTGTAACAGCCCCCAGGCATCCTGGTTTAGTTGGGGATTGGCCCTGCTTTGAGCAAGGGGTAGGACTAGGTGACTTCCTGAGGTCCCTTCCAACCCTGATATTCTCTGATTCTATGATCAAGCCTTCGCAGCCTGGTACTGCTTCTCTTCCTTGTTGCTCAGATCCCAGGGTGGCACAGGCAGCTGGCATTGCAGCCAGCGCCGGGCCCAGCCTCAGCGCCATCCAGCTGAGGAGCACAGAGTACTGAAAAAAAAGACCAAACCTGCCTCTCCTCCACAGGGTGGGTATTATCACTCCAGCCTTACAGATGGGGAAACTGAGGCACACAGCCAGGAAGGGACTTGCCTTAGTGAATCCCTGGCAGAGCAAGGAATAGAACCCAGGAGTCCTGACCCAACAACACCCTTCGTCTAGCCCACTAGACCCCACTCCTCTCCCAGAGCTGGGAACAGAGCTATGGAGTGCAGACTCCCAACCCCTGCCCCCTGGAGCAGGTGGTCTGGGGCTCGGAGCTGGACACAGCTGCCTGGTATCTTATTGTCACATGTGCTGCGGTAGTTTGCCAGCTCTCAGGCCATGCCCTCTGCCTCCCGGATGAGCTGCCAGCCTCAGCCGCAGTAACCCGACTGCGGGTGCTTCTGAATCTCAGAACCCATAAGGGGATAGTGGGAGAAGGCCCTGGCATGACTGCAAAACCCAGGAGATGTGATCTGGCTGGCTGGCACGCAGTGAGGGGTAGGTACCACGGATTCCAGGATGTAGCACTTCCACCAAGGGGTAGTGCATGCACCGTTACGATCTTTTGTGGATCCTCCCATCTTTTAGACCGTGCAGGGGTTCTGGGTGTGTAACAAACTCCAAAGCTCCCCACCCAGAATGGATCCCAGAACTCCTGACTCCCAGCACCCACTCACTCCATCTAATTCCCCTTCCCAAGCTGGGAATGGAACCCAGGAGATCTAGCTCACAGCACCCCTGCTCTAACCATTAGATACCACTCCCCTTCCAGGGCTAGGAATGGATCCCAAGCATCCTGACTCCCAGCCCCCCACACTTTCACCACTAGACTCCACTTCCCTCCCAGTGCTGGGGATAGAACCCAGGAGTCCCAGCTCCCAGTCCCCCCTTCTCTGACCATTAGACAGGGCCAGCTCCAGGCACCAGCAAAGGAAGCAGTGTTTGGGGCGGCCAATGGAAAGGAGAAGCATGTCTGGGTCCTCGGCGGGAATTCGGCGGCAGGTCCCTCACTCTGTCTCGGAGGGAAGGACGTGTCGCTGAATTGCCGCTGAGGAATGAAGTGGTGAGGTAGAGCTGCCGCCGATAGCGGCTTTATCTTTTTTTTTTCTGCTTCGCTGCTTGGGGCGGCAAAAGAGCTGGAGCCGGCCCTGCTGTTAGACCCCACTCCCCTTCCAGAGTACAACCAGGTCCCTCTTCGTCAAGTGTGTGAAGGGACTGCTCAGTGCAAAGCAAACTAAATCCATGCACAGGAATTGCAGGCTGGGAGCTTGCTGCTTTGTTGAACCACATCACAGCAGCGTGGGTGTGGTGGGAGGACCACCCTCTAACTAAACAGGAACGAAGGGAGAGGTGGAGCATGGGGCTAACCCATAATACTCTGGGTCACCCAGTTAACCCCTGGATGATCACTTTACTGGTGCAAGGCACGGCCCTCCCCAGTGGGATTCTAGGTACACACTTCATGCAGCTTGTTTACTGACGCTCCAGGCGCCAGTCCTGAGACAGAGGTGGGCGCAAACAGTGCTCAGGCCAATCTGAGATTTCAGATCAAGCACCAGTGCCTGATCCCCATGAAGGTATCCAGCATGGACTTTAGGGAAGAAGATTTAAGGCCTGGGCTACATAATGTTTTTGTACCCATATAAGTATATTACGGTAGCACCTAGAAGCCCGATTGATGGACCAGGACCCCATTGTGCTGGGCGCTGTACATTATTTATTAGGTGTATTATGGTAGCACCTCGAAGCTCAGTCTCATAGACATATAAACTTTACGGTCAGAAGGGACCATCATGATCATCTAGTCTGACCCTTTTGGACAGCACAGGCCACAGACCCTCACCCACCCACTCCTCTAGCATGCCCCTAAACTCTGGCTGGGTTAATGACCCCATCAACTCTTGATCTAAAGACTTTAAGTTACAGAGCAGCCACCATTTGCACTAGTTCAAACCAGCAAGTGACCTGTGTCCCATACTGCAGAGGAAGGTGAAACCTCCCCAGGATCTCTGCCAATCTGGGGGAGAAAGTCCTGCCTCACCCAAAATAAGATGATCATTTGGTCCCCTGAGCCTGTGTGTGAGACCCACTAGGCGGACACCTGGGAAAGACTCCTGTGGAGTAACTCAGAGCCCTCCCTCCCGAATGTCATTGGAGGTGACCTCATCAGATCATCCCTGCGAGCTGAGTCGTGAAGCCAGTTTGGTTTGTTACACTTGCCGTGGGAGGCTGGTCCACTCCTCTGATGGTTAGAAACCTTTGCCTAATTTCAGGCCTAAATAACTCCCCCTGGTGTTTATCCGTCTGACTTATTTATACAGAGCAATCAGAGCTCTTCTCAGCCTTGGTTTGGTTAAACAAGCCAAGCGCCTTAAGTTACCTTTCGTCAGGTAGCTTCTCCATTCCTCTCATCAGCCTAGCAGCCCTTCGCTTCACCTGGTCCAGTCTGAATACATCTGCCTTAAACATGGGAGCAGGACCCCCTTGTGTGCACATTGTTTATTAGGTGTATTACGGTAGCGCCTAGGAGATCCAATCATAGATCACGACCCCCTTGTGCTGGGTGCTGTACACTATTATGTGTATTATGGTAGCACCTGAAAGGCCCACCACCCCACTGAGCTGTCACTATACAAACACTGATCAATAATCCCTAGCTCTTATCATCCTTAGCTCTCAAAATGCTTTACCAAGGAGACCAGTATCATTATCCCTATTTTACAGATGGGGAAACTGAGGCACGGGGAGGGGAAAATGACCTGCCTAAGGCCACTTAGCAGGTCAGGAGCTGAGCAGAGAAGAGAATCCGGGTCTCCTGAGTCCCCATCCAGAGCCCTACCTGTAAGGCTGTGCTGCAAAAGGGGTAGGGGTATGATTTGTTTACTGCTATGGCAGAACAAGACCCAGTGGCTGGATGTTGAAGCCAGATAAGTTCCAGTTAAAACAAGGCAAATTTTTACAGTGCATATGATTAACCAGTGGAACAAACTGCCAAGAGGAAGGGGGGATTTTCTATCGCTGGAGGTCTTCAGATCAAGACTCCGTCCCTTTCTAGAAGATGCATTAGCCAAAGATACAAGTTATTGGGCTCAACCCAGTGGGGCTGGGTGTACCACTCTGGCCCGTTACACCGGATACCAACTCGAATGATCTAACGGTCCCTTCTGGCCTTGAAATCGATGGATCAATCCAAACCCCTAGTATGGCTGGAGATAAATTGCTATAAAATTTTTTCATATCCCATCCCATATAGGAATAAACTAAACTGGTACAAGCACCTTTACACTGATATAACTGTGTCACACTATGTGGGGGCGGCTTGTATCTGTAACTAAAGTCTGCTGTAGTTAAAGAGCCACAACTTTTGCATACAGACAAGTGCTTTGAGAGCTACTGATGAAAAGCACTAGATAACCGCTAGATCGTAATTAATAATAGCCTAATAATAATAATTGTTATTATTAAGGCCAAGAGCAAACTCCCCAGCTGTCTGGCGGATCAGCCCAATGGTCCACCTAGCCACGTATCCAAGAGTGACCTTGCAAGCAGCCCTCCTTAGTGGTCACTGGTGGGGCACCTGCCCGTAATATCGCCCACTCCTGACTGCAGCATTTGAGCCCTGCTAGGTACACTGTGTTAGCATTGAGCATGTTGCAACCCCTGTGGGCTTTAGATCCTCCCATTTGCCCATTTTGCTCCAAAGAGGAAGGGGTTTCCTACATCGGCCTCCCCTCTCTAGCAGCCTGGCTTGGAATCCTGTCCGGGGCCACAGAGAAAAGTTTTGAGGCTACTTCCTAAGTTGTAAGGGGATGTTGTAAAAGTGGTGCTTAGCTGGGCCGGATTCAGGACAATTGACTGATTCTGTTCAAGAGTGGGCCAGGGCTGGGACAGCAGGGGCAGAGCTGAGAAATCCCCCTGTGCCAAGCACAGCAGGCCTCTCATTGATGGCTTTTTCACTTTAACTGTGGAACTGGAGTGTCCTCTGCTGGAGCTGAGGCCCAGCTACAAGTTATCCTGACAACTCTGTAGAAGGGAGATAAGGTGGGTGAGGTAATATCTTTGATTGGACCAACTGCTGCTGGCGAGAGAGACAAGCTTTCAAGCCACATAGAGCTCTTCTTTCGGTCTGAAGCCACATGATGGGCGCATTAAGCCCTAGGTGATCCTAAACTGCTGTTGTGTGGCTGTATAAACAGCTGCTGCACTCCACCTCACAGCCAGCTGCGTCTCAGCATCAGATGAGGTATCCTTGTATAAACAGTCTCCGTGCCACACCCCAGAGGTGGCTGCACCTCAGCACCAGATGAGGGATTCCTGTATAAACAGCCGCTGTGCCTCACCTGGGAGGCAGCTGCATCTCAGCACTGGCAGAAGAAGCCATGGATAAACAGTTGTCACACCCCATCTCAGAGGCAGCTGCATCTCAGGGTCAGATGAGGGAATCCCTGTACAAACAATGCTGCATCCCACCCCGGCTACAGCTGCAACTCTGTGTTGGGCGAGGGATTCCTGTATAAATAGCTGCTGCACCTCACCCCAGAGGTGGATGCATCTCAGTGCCAAGTGAATCACAATGGCATCAAGTGGCAGAGAGTTCCACAGATTAATATTCCATTGTGTAAAAAAGCATTTTCTGTAATTCATTTCAAATGTTCCACCTTTCCATTTTATTAGTTCCCTGCTTGTTCTTATACCATCAGAAATTGTACACTGGAGCAGCTTTCTCTGTACCATCCATTATTTTAGTACTTAAAGAGAAGGATCCCTATATACAGCCCATGCTCCTCACTCCAGAAGTGGCAGCATTTCAGTGTCGGGCAATGGATCCCTGTATAAAACAGCCCCCAGATCCCAGCCCAGAGGTGGCTGCATCTCTGCACGGGGCAACAGATCCCTACATAAATGCCTACTGCCTGCCTCCTACCCCCTTAATCTTCAAAGAAGCATTTGTCTCTATCCCATCCACTATTTTATACCACTCCAGCAGTTCAAGGCAAAATTCTCCTCTTCACAGCTGATCAAAACATGCCAATTATTTTTTATGGGAACTTTGGGGTGGGGATATTTTCTTTTGTTCAATTTCCAACTCATTTTGAAAAACTTTTTGATGAAAAAAAAAGTAAACACGAACCCTGAACAAATTCCATTTTTAAATAACAAAAGTTATTAAAAATGGCCAGTTTTCAGGAAAAATAAAAGATTTTCAAACCCCCCAGACCATTTTTAAACAAACCCTCCACCCCAGATTTTCAGGATTCCTCCATTACATTTTTTCTCCCCAAAATATGGACAAAAAGCTCTGTCAAAAATGTGGACAATTTTGCAGAAAAATTAGGGAGAAATGTGCATTAAAAAGGCGGGGGATGGTGTCAAAAATAAGAAAAAATTTTGGGGTGAAAATTGCAAAATAAAGAAAAGTTTTTGATGAAAACCTTTTCACCAACTCACATCCAGCGTTGCCTGGTCCCTCTTACCCTACAGTGCCCTCTAGTGCCCCCAAAAGGTATGGCATCGACTCATTGCAGGTTGCTGTCATTGGCTATAGCGCCTACTAGTGCTCCATGGAAGGTATTGCAGCCATCTACTCTCGCTCTTACTGGGCTGGGTGAGGACCGTGCTTTCAATAGGTTGCAACAACTTTGCAGACCGAAAGCTTTGCAGCGGAGTAAGAAAACCTTCCATTGTCAAACACCAAAACTTTTTCCTTTTCCTAAACCAGAAGAAAAAGCCTGTGACTCACATCAAGACAAGACTCCGGCTGACCGCGCCCTCCCACCTCTTGCCTTTGAAATACAGGCCAGGCTGTGAAAGAGGAGGCCGTTGGCAGGGCAGGGGGAGGTGGGCTTTGAAGTGGCACCTCACAAGATCCCAGGCGCTAATTGCACAACTGTAAAAAATATTCATAGCTATAAGCCTGACTCATAGCTGGAGGGGGCTGTGTGCTATTTTCGCTATTGCAAAGCACAGATTGCCAGCTCGGAAGGCTGCAGTGAGGAGACAGCACAAGCTAACAGATGCCTTGGATGGTGGGGATCTCTGAGCTGGGAGCATAATGGCCGCTAAATCCATCCCTGCAAACAGCCCTGAGGGGCTGCTTCTTGGTTACTCTGGTCCTGGGCTTGTGGAGGGTTAAGAGAGCTTTAAACCATCTTTGAGTTCCCTGGTTATTATTTGTATTATCGTAGCACCTAGGAGCAGCAGCCATGGACCAGAACACCCCATGGTGCTAGGAGCTGTACATTATTTATTAAGTGTATTACGGTAGCACCCATGCACTCTCATCACAGCCCAGGACCTCACTGTGCTAGGCACTGTATGTTATTTATTAGGTTTATTATGGTAGCTCCTTGGAGCCCCAGTCATGGCTCAGGACCCCCGTGTACAGACACAGTCCCTGCCCTCAGAGAGCTGACAATCTAACTATAAGGCAAGGAACAGATGGACACAAAAAAGGAATCCCTGAGACTCTGTTGGCCCCTCTATTCTTTAGGCTGTGGCTGGTACTTGGTCTAAGTTAGAGCAGCCTCAGGGCTGCCCTAACTCATGCTCATCACTCTCCACAACGTCCTCCTATGAGAAGCAGAGAAAAGCCATGCCCCTGAGTCCTCCCCTCTACCAGCTCAGCACCACCCAGAGAGGCAGCATTGTCCGGGAGGTGGCTCTACCCATGTCCTTTATAGAGCCTTAATGCCATTTATGTCCTTAGGATTCCTTAAGCAAGGGGGGGGCTGTGCCACATGCCACCGAGTCCCTGGCAAAGACACCACAGGTGCTGAATTTTATTTTTCCTGGTGGGTGCTTCACCCTGTGTTCTGTCCTGAGGCCCCACCCCCACTCCGCCCCTTACCCTGAGGCCCACCCTCACTCCTCCTCTTCCCACCTCTGCTGCTCCTCCTTCCCTGAGGGCCTCCCCGTCTGCCGCTTGCTGCTCTCCACCCTTTCCTGAGCACCGCCTGCCAGCTGCCAAACAGCTGATCGGTGCCCCCACCGAACAGCTGTGGCTGGTGTGTGCTGAGCACCCACTATTTTTTCCCCGTAGGTGTTTGAGTCCTGGAGCAGCCACAGAGTCGGCACCTATGAAAGACCCCACCCCCCACCCCTTTCCTGCACATTTAAATCTCCAGAGTCGTACACAGATAAAAAATGACTTTAGTGTCTAAACTTGAAACCCTGGGGAGGAGCAACAGTGTTGATCCCTCCCAGGGCATGCGAGTACCTGGATCTGAGAGGAATTCGCACACCAGGATGTGCAGGACGAGAGACTTAATGTATGGCAGGGTAAATCAGCAGGGTCCTCTGGCACCCTCTAGTGGCTCATGGAGGACGATGAGCCATAGACTCATACTCAGAGATCCTGGGTTCAAGCCCCCTGCTGATGGCCACTGTGTGACATTAAATAAAGCCAGGGATTTCAACACAAACTCCGCTGTGGAATCACCTCAGCTTGAGCTCCACCGTTGCCTCTCTTGTTAACACACAGTGCCTTTTAGTGGCTGAATGAGGTACTGCAGGCAAATGCATCAAGAGGGCCACAGTACGTTGCAAGCTTCTGTCGCGGATATGGCGTGAAGAGGGAGATGATCGTGTCTTGTCCTTGCTTTTTGGGGGGGCCCGTGTCCCAGCTGTACCTCTGAAAATCCCCCCAAGCAGCTTAGAGTGGTAGGTGAATAGTGAGATGGATGAACAAATGGATGGCTAGGTGGATAGATGGCTAGAATGGATAGACAGCAAGAGGGTGACTGGATGGACAGACAAACAGAGGTGGAAATGGGGCCCTGACAGAGCAGGGTGGAATATCTGCTACTTTGTTTTTTTTCAACCTGGGGCAATCAGGGAATTTCCTTGCAGGGAGAGAGGTGCCAGTTAGTCACTAAACTACCGGCAGACCATGCTCAGACCTTCCCAAGGGCAGCCAAGCTCCTCCTTTTGCAAAAGACCCAGCTCCTGCCAAACAGGCTGAAGGGAAAGCTCTTAGCAGCACCAACCCTATAGCTAGGGCCCTACCAAATTCACAGCCATGAAAACGCATCACGGACCGTGAAATCTGGTCTCCGCCCGTGAAATCTGTATAATATAAAGTAAGAGCACACAAAAGACCTTTCACAGGGAAGACCAGCATTTCTCAAATTGGGGGGTCCTGTCCTGTCATAAACAGACAGTTAAGGGTTAATGTCTCTTTTACTTGTAGAGGGTTAAGAAGCTCAGTAACCTGGCTGACACCTGACCAGAGGACCAATAAGGGGACGAGATACTTTCAAATCTTGGTGGAGGGAAGTCTTTGTTCGTGCTCTTTGTTTTGGGGGTTGTTCGCTCTTGGGACTAAGAGGGACCAGACGTCCATCCAGGCTCTCCAAATCTTTCTCAATCAGTTTCTCATGTTTCAAAATTGTAAGTAATAGCCAGGCAAGGCGGATTAGTCTTATTTTTGTTTTCTCAACCTGTAAATGTCCTTTTTTTTGCTGAGAGGATTTTACCTCTGCTTGCTGTAACTTTGAACCTAAGGTTAGAGGGGTTCCTCTGGGCTATACGAATTTGATTACCCTGTAAAGTATTTTCCATACTGATTTTACAGAGATGATGTTTACCTTTCTTCTTTAATTAAAAGCTTTCTTTGTGAGAACCTGATTGATTTTTCCTTATTTTAAGATCCAAGGGGATTGCATCTGGACTCACCAGGGATTGGTGGGGGAAAGGAGGGGGGATGGTTAATTTCTCTTTGTTTTAAGATCCAAGGGGTTTGGATCTGAGTTCACCAGGGAATTGGTGAAGTCCCTCAAGGCCACCCAGGGAGGGGAGAGTTTTGGGGGGACAGGAAGTGCTCCAGACACTGAAATTTCTGGATGGTGGCAGAATTACCAGATCTAAGCTAGTAATTAAGCTTAGAAGTGTCCATGCAGGTCCCCACATTTTACCCTAAAGTTCAGAGCGGGGAAGGAACCTTGACATGCCCCAAAAGGGAGCTGCGGGGAGGTCACAAGGTTTTTATAAGGGGGTTGCGGTATTGCCACCCTTACTTCTGCGCTGCCTTCAGAGCTGGGCGGCCGGAGAGTGGCGGCTGCTGACTGAGGGCCCAGCTCTGCAGGGAGCCATGCAGAAGTAATCGTGGCAATACCACACTATGCCACTTCTGCGCTGCTGCTGGCAGGGTGCTGCCTTCAGAGCTGGATTCCCAGCCAGCAGCCACCCAGCCAGCAGCAGCGCCGCCCCTACCCATACACAAAGTGCGCAGCTGTGTAGGGCACCAGGAAATTCCTGGTGCCCTACGCAGCTGAGTGCTGCTCCAGCCCCTGCTCTGCCCCAGCCCAGCCCAGTCCCCACTCCACCTCTTCCCCAAAGCCCCCATCCCTGCTCCGCCCAAGCCCTGCCCCCACTCTCCCAGGGTCAGGCCTGCACTCACCGCCGGCGGTGAGAAGTGCAGCGACCTGGAACCGCTTGGCGCCACCTGTGAGTGCTGGGGGGAGGTTCTCCCCCTGCATCCCAAGCCAGCCCCCACCCCAGGGAGGGGGGCTGCATAGGGCCCCAGAATGGCTAGGGATGGCCCTGTGCAGAAATAAGGGTAGCAGTATCACAACCCCCGCCTCCCCACACACACAACTCCTTTTTGGGTCAGGACCCCCTACAATTAAAACACCGTGAAATTTCAGATTTAAATAGCTGCAATCATGAAATTTACGACTGTTAAAATCCTATGACCGTGAAATTGAGCATGAATTTGGTAGGGCCCTACCTATAGCACACACAGGTGAGCTGTTTTCATTCCTTTCCAGTAGAGGGTAGCGGTTTACATACACCCACCCCAGGCCTAAATCCCTCCAGCAGGGGGGAGCAAGGACATGGACACACATACACACACAGCTGGTTTCCAACACAGTGTCTTGCAGGCTGGGGCCATGTGCCTTCCCCTTGCAACACAGCACCATGCTGCGGGCTCTTAGTCCCAGATTCTCATGGGTACATAGGCATCTAAGGCCCGTGGGCCTTGGGGCTTCACCCCAGGGACTTGGCCTCAGGGACACCCCCCCCCCACGCGGAGCCAGCAGCAGAAGGAAGATTCCACCCGTCAGGGAGTGTCTGAAATCTCCATGGCCGCCCGGTTGCTCTTGCCCTCATCTAACCGCTTTCTCTTTGAAGAGAGTAAACTTCCTGTTTAGAGCATTTCTACTCGGAAACCCGGCTCCTCTCCCCCACCCACGCCCCAGCACAGATAAGAGCAGCCTCAGCAGGCTGTTTCCAAGCACAGCGGCCCGATATCATTGCAGCCGCGTGGCTGTATCTTCCCTCCTCCACCCCTATCCTCATCCCCCGGGGGCTGTGGCCACAAAAGGCCCCTGCCCTGTCAATTTCCCCCCTCCTCCAGAAATTTGCTAGCAGCAGAGGCGGGGGCTGGAAACTGATTTCAAGTGCCAAGGGGAAAAGCCTGCCTTTCCCTGCCTCACAGCAGGCCCCACGCTGCACCGGAAACTGAGGGAATCCAGGGCCCTGTGCAGCATGGCAGGGAATATGGGAATCAGGACACCTATGTCCTCTTCCCAGCTGTGGGAGGGCAGTGGGGCTGGGGGTCAGAGAAAGATGGGCTGGGAGCCAGGACTCTGGGGTTCTGTCACTGGCTCAAGAAGGGGCATGGCGTCTACAGGTTGGGGGGAGAGGGTCTGAGAATCAGGACACCTGGGTTCTATCCCAGGCTCTGGGAGGGAGTGCTGTCTAGTGGTTAGTTTGGGGTGGGAGTTGGTTTATATGCCACTGAAATGTATCTGCTTCGGGGGGGGGGGGGTTGGTGTGGAAGCTGTCTAGCAGCCACACAACTATACTGCACAGGGATTGTGCACCCAGGGGCTGAAATGCAGCTGCCTCTGGGGTGGGACATAGCAGCTGTAGGACGGCACCTGGCAATGCAGCACTACTGTTTAAGACAGGAACTGAAGAGGACTCAGGGGGAAACGTAATATGACCAGGCGTAAACACAGGCAGGACGCCAGAGTTCACAGCCCAACGCTCTGGTAAAACCCCAATGGAGCTGGGACCTGGGCTCTCTCTCTCTTTCTCTTTCCCCTTATCTTAAAGATCCATCTTCCCCTTCTCGCTTCAGCAGCAGCTCGAGAGCTCCACAAACAGCCAGGAGGCAGTGCGCTCAGCGAGCCCTACCTCCATTGGGGCATGGCCGAGATAAGGGATTCGCAGAATCACCCACAGCCCGTGGTTCTGCTGCTGCCGGCAAACCCTACGGTGCCTAAAGTAGGTCGTGGCAGCCACAGGCCATCGAGGCTGCAGCGAGAGCCTGGGTGCAGCAGAACAAGAAGTACAAAAGCCCCATGAATGATGGAGAAGCTGCAGGAGTCCGCCTGGCACCATGCTGACCCTTGGCATCAGCTCAGGGCCGGATTTAGGGACAGGTGACCCTGGGCACTGAGCCCCCGAAATGCAAGAGTAAGACATTGGCCTTTCTCCCTTTGCCCCCGGTCATGCCCTATCCACAACAGAAGTTTGCAACGTGCTATGGCATTTGCCTGCAGTACCGCTGTGTGGTGGCTGTGTGGTAACAAGAGAGACAAAGTGGAACGCGAGCTGGGTGGCTGCTTTAGTTAGTAAATGCCCCTTCCTCGAGGAGGACCCTGGGATTCCACCGCCGAGCGCGTGTTGAAGTCCCTGGTTTTATTTAATGGAACACAGTGGCCGGGCTTGGGGGGTGCCGGGTTGGGGGTGCTGTTTTTGTTGTTTACAGATTCTTGCATGCAAATGTATCGTCTTCTAGAACCAGGATAAATTGTGCTGCAACGGTGTGAAAGGGGCTGCCAATGCAATCAAAAGTAAAGGATTCAAAAGTTCAACAAATGGAGGGGGTGTGGCAGTTCTAAAGACACTCTTCTCCTGGGGCACCATTTGGTCTAGGGCCGGCCTTGCATCAGCTTTTCTACGGCTGGCGTTGAGACCCGTGACAGCACGGTTGCAAGATCCCCCTCTATTGTCCCCTCTCAGGAGTCTCAGCTTCCCCCACCTTGCTCCTTCCCTTCCCGGCTGGCGAGGCTCACCCTCGGGGGATGGGTCTGTCCCACTTCTCAGCCACTCCCAGGAGTCGCTGTGGTTTCGGCAACAGCAGGTGAGGGCCTGGCATGCTCCCAGCTGCGATGTTTGAAGCCAGTTGTTGCCATTGCCATGTGTACGCAGCAAAACACCCAGCATCTTACCTCTTTTCACTGGCAACTGGCAAGGCAGTAGAAAAACTGGCCAGGCTGGGCAAAAACCAGCCAGTGGCAACCCAAGCTCACCCCCAGCCCAGCATGCTCAAGTACTGCAGGGTTCACCACATGTGACGTGTTATACTAGTGCCAGGATTTACGCTGCCAGCTTCTGCACAGAGATATCACAGCTCCCCTGGAGATAGACCAGGTTGTCTCCAGGTCACAGAAGGGGAAACTAAGGCACAGAGAGGGGAAGTCCAAGGTCACACAGTGAGTAAAGAACCCAGGCATCCTGATTCCTAGCCTCCCCCTCCCCACTCTAACCACTATACCCCACTCCCCTCCCTTCCCAGTGCTGGGGATAGTCACCAGGCCCCTGACACCCAGCCCATCACCCAGTGGACCACGCTGCCACTCAAAGATCTCAGCTGCTGAGAGTCATTCTCTACACAAACAAGAGCCATCTTGCTTTGATTATTTTTCTTTCTTCCCACTTGCGGGCTCTGAATTTTGCCATTTCATTGTTATAAATATCCTGCCTGTAGGTGCCCGCTCCCCCCCCAGGGCCTGTGGGTTTGCAGCGCTGAGTAACCCGGCGCTATTTCTTTTACTGTAACGCTAGTTCCCCGATGCTTATCACACCCACAGCCACCCAATCTCTTCTTTCAAGTTGGTTTCATTTCCCATGGCAGCGCCTGTTGCTTTGGCATAGAGATTCAGCTGTCGGTGGGGAGGGGAGAGCCGCCCCCACCCTGCACCGCCCCCTCGGGTTGGATTGGTTCCCGAGCTGATGTGCATCTCTTAATGCTGAATCCTTTTTAGACAGGGGCTTCCCCTTCTAGTCTGTAGCCAGCAGCATCGAGCATCTTGAATGCAAATCCACGCCTCAGTAGAGTAATAGATCCTGAAGCTGGATCATCTAATCTGACCTTCTGTATGACATAGGTCAGAGAATTGGTTTCCATTTTCTACCTAGATGACATCAGTGGTCCCAATATCCATTGAAACAAGCACCCAATGGGAGCAGGACATCTCCCAACGGCTCTCAATTCAGACTGGAGGCCTCGCTGAGAGATGCTTTAGTCAAACACAAGCAATTGGGCTCAAAACGGGGCAAGGAGGTGAAATTCTTGGTGATCTGAGAATCTCTTCTGGCCTTAAGCTGTGGTCAAACTAGAGAATAGTAGCGCAGGCCTGGTTTTCAGCGGGGGAAACTGAGACACAGAGGTTTACCCAAGGCCACTGGTAGAACTGGGAATGGGATGCAGGCACTGGGACGGAGCCTCCCACTGCAGTGAGGCTGTGTGCGCCACTGACGGTGCCATCAGCTTCCCGAGGCTCGTGGGGGACTGGACTCAGCCCT